>NC_086451.1:408647042-408947042 GCF_028390025.1 Pseudophryne corroboree
GCCTGCGTAATGTGTAAAATGGGGACTCTTGCCTGCGTAATGTGTAAAATGGGGACTCTTGCCTGCCGTACTGTGTAAAATGGGGACTCTTGCCTGCCGTACTGTGTAAAATGGGGACTCTTGACTGCCGTAATGTATAAAATGGGGACTCTTGCCTGCGTAATGTGTAAAATGGGGACTCTTGCCTGCGTAATGTGTAAAATGGGACTCTTGCCTGCTGTAATATGTAAAATGGGGACACTTTCCTGCCGTACTGTGTAAAATGGGGACACTTGCCTGCCGCAATGTGTAAAATGGGGACTCTTGCCTGCCGTACTGTGTAAAATGGGGACTCTTGCCTGCCGCACTGTGTAAAATGGGGACACTTGCCTGCGTAATGTGTAAAATGGGGACTCTTGCCTGCCGTAATGTGTAAAATGGGGACACTTGCCTGCGTAATGTGTAAAATGGGGATTTAATGTATCAAGGGCATTGCGGTGTATGGCATTATATATATATATATTTATTTATTATTATTTTTTTCCCCTGTGGTGGCCATGATCTGTTGGTCCAAGGTCAAAAACTGGGGTGTAAGGTAGTCTTTTCAGATGAGACCACGCCCATTTAATGAGGCCACACCCATTTTAATGAGGCCATGTCCCCTTGTCTGGAGCAAACTTTGGTATCCTCTCTAATGTTGAATAATGGACTGAAAAAAGCTATTTGTTAAAAATTTGATTACAGATGGAGCCCTCCTCATCTATACCAGGGCAGTCGGACTTAATACCCTGCTGTAATGACTTAATCCCCTGCTGTATTGTTCTCTCTGTATTGTATTGCAGCTGAGAACAATAGATGAAAGGCTTATGCTAATAAACCTTGGTGCACCTAGGCACAGCAGAGAAGCCTAGATGAGCGTGACTCCATCTGTAGATGTGTTCTCACAAACATCTGTTATGCCGGCTACACATCAGAACCGATGTGCAGTCGTCCGTTCCGGCGGGTGATGGGACCCTGCATTGGCAAGTGTATACATGCTTGCACGATGCAGGGGAAAACGGATCGACAGGGTTGCCAGCATGGCATCATTAGTGATGTCTTCTGGATGACCCTGCAGTACACATAATTAACAACCCACGGGAACACATTATCATGGGTTCACACTGTCTGGCTGATACGTCGTTCTGATTTGGCGGGAAACAACATATCGGGCCAAGATCGTTCTAGTGTGTACCTGGCCTTTTGTCCCTTGACCATATTTGACAATTTTCATCTTCCAGGGCCCTGATCTGTGTAAATAGCCCTTTACTTCCACCACAAACTAACACAAAGGATCCTGATGAATCTAGGGAGGTGGCTCTGAGGACTTAGACTTGAGGAATTGATCTGAGATCTGGGCAGGGACTGGGAAATCCTCTGTGTGTGTATCTGAAGTGAAGAAGAATGCATAAAACTAGAGATGAGCGGATTCGGTTTTACTCGGTTTTACTCGGTTCTCAAAACGACATCTTATTGGCTCACGGATGTCACGTGTTTTGCAGGGACGTGCAGTCAGGGGAGGCAGGGGAGGCAGTGCCTCCCCTGTCATTAATGAGTAAAATAATACAAAGAAGATACTTATGACACATAAGTATCTTCTTTATTATTTTACCTATCATTATATATGTTCAAATCACTTTGGGAGGCACCGATCGTGGTGCCTCCCGTAGTGATTAGGAAAAGTATGGGGAGCGGGGGGCGGGCACAGGCGGGCCCTAGCGATGGGCTGGAAAAGCCCATTGAAATAACATGGGAAAGCGGCACCATTAGTGGTGCCGCTTTCCTACAGGGACGTGCTTTCAACCTATGAAAGCACGTCCCTGTGAGTGAGGCCACAGTGATTGGCCAGCGGATCCGTCACTGGAACCGCTGTCAATCACTGTATGGGGCGGCATCGGTACCTGCGGAGGTGCGGCGGCGGAGGTACGGGATGCGGCGGGCAGGGCGGCGGAGGTACGGGATGCGGAGAGGCGGGCGGCGGTAGCGGCGGCGGTAGCAGAGTTTTGGCAGCGGAAGCGGTACCCATTTCAAAAATGGCGCCTCAGCGTCATTTTTGAAATTCAAGATGGCCGCCGCGAGCCAATCATGGCTCGCCGCGTCATCGCCCCGCCCCCTCCCGCTGACTTATATAAGTCAGCGCGAGGCAGCGGCTGTCAGTCCGACGGCGGAGGAGGAGCGGAGAAGAGCTCCTGAAGACGCCGTGGAAGTCCTGGATGGGCGGCGGCTATGCAAAAGAGCTTAGCAGCCGCCGCCCACCAGGTGAAGATGCTGGAAGTCCTGGGAAGGCGGCGGCCATGCAAAAGAGCTTAAAGGCCGCCGCCTCCCAGGTGAAGACGTCGTGGAAGTCCTGGATGGGCGGCGGCTATGCAAAAGAGCTTAGCAGCCGCCGCCCACCAGGTGAAGACGCCGGAGGAAGACCCCAGAAGCCCTGGGGAGGTGGCGCCCTCCCAGGTGAAGACGCCGGAAGCCCTGGGAAGGCGGCGGCCATGCAAAAGAGCTTAAAGGCCGCCGCCCCCAGGTGAAGACCCAGTTTAATAAAGAATTTTTTAAAGAATGTGTTGTGTGTTTTTTTTAATATTTTCTTTACAGGTGGACTACAGGTGCCAGCGGGCCCTTTATGTCCGGGCATGCTGGCACTTATGGTTCTCCAAGTGCCAGCATGCTGGGGCAGGCTTGCTGGGACCTGTAGGCCACCTGTAAAGAACAATATTACTATTCTTTGCAGGTGGACTACAGGTGCCAGCAGGCCCTTTATGTTCGGGCATGCTGGCACTTGTGGTTCTCCAAGTGCCAGCATGCTGGGGCAGGCTTGCTGGGATCTGTAGGCCACCTGTAAAGAACAGAACATACAATGAACCCCGCACCCACCGCCACCAGGGGTGCGGGGCATAGCACTGGGCTATCAGCCCAGTGCTGGTTGTTGCTCGGGAGGGGGGACCCCATTTTGATTTTTTGGGGACCCCACTTTCCGAGGAATTCCAGCCCTGGGCTGACTGGTTTGGGGGGTGTTTAATGGCATGGCAGGGGGACCCCACACTGAGTGTCTCCCCTGCTATGGCATTATCCCCCCTGGCTGGTTCTGCCTGGTGCTGGTTTTAGTGGTGTGGGGGGACTGCACTTTTTTTTTTTTTTTTTTGGGGGGGGGCGAGTTTAGCTGCAGTGCCTCCCCAGGCCCTGACCTCACCGCACGTCACTGGTGTTTTGGATAGCCAATAAGATTCGGTTTTGAGAACCGAGTAAAACCGAGTAAAACCGAATCCGCTCATCTCTACATAAAACTCTTATCTCAGAACCCTTTACATTATGTCTCAGCTCTATACAGGAGAAGCACCAACCTAAAGGGACTTCTTCCATATTCTCAAAGTTCGTTGCAGAGGGTCAGGAATCGAACTTAAGACAGAATCTCAGTGGTTGTCCCCTTCAAGACCAAAATATGGGGCAGATGTATTAACCTGGAGAAGTGATAAAGCAGTGATAAACTGAAGGTGATAACACACCAGCCAATCATTACTGATTGGTGCATCCCCTTGGCCCTGCAACCTGGGCATCTCTCGCACGCCCTAGTTACAGCCCTGGGTGGGAGGTTTGGAACTTTACACCCTCATGTCATGTTTACTGAAAGTGAATTGTAATTGATGTGTATACGTCTGCCAGTTTGAATACTGCTCTTCAATAAATGTATACAGATAAAGACTACAGTACTATAAACATATATTACTGACGTGTACAAAAATATAACTATCATTGTGTGGCAGTACTGAAACACGCACATTTCAGGGTTTCATGGACAAATTTGTGAACCTGCTGAAAATGATGAAGACTTGACAAATATGATTTGGGTTTTACTGAATGTCTATAATATCACTATATCTATATTTATATGACTCAGGAATTGTCAGTGAAAGTCTGTGAGAACACAAAAAGTCACAACGACCATCAGAACAAGTGAATGACACATTGACGCATGGTGTGTAGGCAGTGGCTGACTGCATGCTGTAAGTGACTGGCTGTCTCCTTCATTGATGACCCCTCCCTGAGTAACCTGGTGATGGAAGGATGGACCCGGTGTCTGACAAGTGGTCAGTATAAATATGATTAAATGCGGCAGCCACATAATAACAGGTTGTAGCTCAGACAGACGGAAATGTTTGTCCTGCTGCCGAGAAGGGATCCAGACACTTCCTTTCCCGGCCAGACAGGACTCAATGATTCCCGATGAGCACTCGGCTACAGCCAGCTGCTGCCCTGTATGGTGATATCAGTGTCCAATACACTGATAGTGATCTGTATCATGCTTCTGTGCATCTGTGCGCTGGTAGTGATTTGTATAATGCTTCTGTGCATCTATACTCTGATGGAGATCACAGTGATCTGTATAATGATTCTGTGCACTGATAGTGATCTGTATCATGCTTCTGTGTATCTGCGCTGATAGTGATCTGTATAATGCTTCTGTGTATCTATACTCTGATAGAGGTCACAGTGATCTGTATAATGATTCTGTGTATCTGTGCGCTGATAATGATCTCAGTGATCTGTATAACGATTCTGTGTATTTGCGCTGATAATGATCTCAGTGATCTGTATAATGATTCTGTGTATCTGTGCGCTGATAGTGATCTCAGTGATCTGTATAATGTTTCTGTGTACCTGTGCGCTGATAGTGATCTCAGTGATCTGTATAATGATTCTGTGTATCTGTGCGCTGATAATGATCTCAGTGATCTGTATAATGTTTCTGTGTACCTGTGCGCTGATAGTGATCTCAGTGATCTGTATAATGATTCTGTGTACCTGTGCGCTGATAGTGATCTCAGTGATCTGTATAATGATTCTGTGTATCTGTGCGCTGATAATTATCTCAGTGATCTGTATAATGATTCTGTGTATCTGCGCTGATAGTGATCTCAGTGATCTGTATAATGATTCTGTGTATCTGTGCGCTGATAATGATCTCAGTGATCTGTATAATGATTCTGTGTATCTGTGCGCTGATAGTGATCTCAGTGATCTGTATAATGTTTCTGTGTATCTGTGCGCTGATAATGATCTCAGTGATCTGTATAATGATTCTGTGTATCTGCGCTGATAGTGATCTCAGTGATCTGTATAATGATTCTGTGTATCTGTGCGCTGATAATGATCTCAGTGATCTGTATAATGTTTCTGTGTATCTGTGCGCTGATAATGATCTCAGTGATCTGTATAATGATTCTGTGTATCTGCGCTGATAGTGATCTCAGTGATCTGTATAATGATTCTGTGTATCTGTGCGCTGATAATGATCTCAGTGATCTGTATAATGTTTCTGTGTATCTGTGCGCTGATAATGATCTCAGTGATCTGTATAATGATTCTGTGTATCTGCGCTGATAGTGATCTCAGTGATCTGTATAATGTTTCTGTGTACCTGTGCGCTGATAGTGATCTCAGTGATCTGTATAATGTTTCTGTGTATCTGTGCGCTGATAGTGATCTCAGTGATCTGTATAATGATTCTGTGTATCTGCGCTGATAATGATCTCAGTGATCTGTATAATGATTCTGTGTATCTGCGCTGATAGTGATCTCAGTGATCTGTATAATGATTCTGTGTATCTGTGCGCTGATAGTGATCTCAGTGATCTGTATAATGATTCTGTGTATCTGTGCGCTGATAATGATCTCAGTGATCTGTATAATGATTCTGTGTATCTGCGCTGATAATTATCTCAGTGATCTGTTTAATGATTCTGTGTATCTGCGCTGATAATGATCTCAGTGATCTGTATAATGTTTCTGTGTATCTGTGCGCTGATGGTGATCTCAGTGATCTGTATAATGATTCTGTGTACCTGTGCGCTGATAATGATCTCAGTGATCTGTATAATGATTCTGTGTATCTGTGTGCTGATAGTGATCTCAGTGATCTGTATAATGATTATGTGTATCTGTGTGCTGATAGTGATCTCAGTGATCTGTATAATCTTTCTGTGTATCTGTGTGCTGATAGTGATCTCAGTGATCTGTATAATGATTATGTGTATCTGCGCTGATAATGATCTCAGTGATCTGTATAATGTTTCTGTGTATCTGTGTGCTGATAGTGATCTCAGTGATCTGTATAATGATTATGTGTATCTGTGCGCTGATAATGATCTCAGTAATCTGTATAATGATTCTGTGTATCTGTGCGCTGATGGTGATCTCAGTGATCTGTATAATGATTCTGTGTATCTGTGCGCTGATAATGATCTCAGTGATCTGTATAATGATTCTGTGTATCTGCGCTGATAATGATCTCAGTGATCTGTATAATGATTCTGTGTATCTGTGCGCTGATAGTGATCTGTATAATGATTCTGTGTATCTGTGCGCTGATGGTGATCTCAGTGATCTGTATAATGATTCTGTGTATCTGCGCTGATAATGATCTCAGTAATCTGTATAATGATTCTGTGTATCTGCGCTGATAATGATCTCAGTGATCTGTATAATGATTCTGTGTATCTGTGCGCTGATAATGATCTCAGTGATCTGTATAATGATTCTGTGTATCTGTGCGCTGATAATGATCTCAGTGATCTGTATAATGATTCTGTGTATCTGCGCTGATAATGATCTCAGTGATCTGTATAATGATTCTGTGTATCTGCGCTGATAATTATCTCAGTGATCTGTATAATGATTCTGTGTATCTGTGCGCTGATAGTGATCTCAGTGATCTGTATAATGATTCTGTGTATCTGTGCGCTGATAGTGATCTCAGTGATCTGTATAATGATTCTGTGTACCTGTGCGCTGATAATGATCTCAGTGATCTGTATAATGATTCTGTGTATCTGTGCGCTGATAATGATCAGTGATCTGTATAATGTTTCTGTGTATCTGTGCGCTGATAGTGATCTCAGTGATCTGTATAATGATTCTGTGTATCTGTGAGCTGATAATGATCTCAGTGATCTGTATAATGATTCTGTGTATCTGTGCGCTGATAATGATCTCAGTGATCTGTATAATGATTCTGTGTATCTGCGCTGATAATGATCTCAGTGATCTGTATAATGATTCTGTGTATCTGTGCGCTGATAGTGATCTCAGTGATCTGTATAATGATTCTGTGTATCTGTGCGCTGATAATGATCTCAGTAATCTGTATAATGATTCTGTGTATCTGTGCGCTGATGGTGATCTCAGTGATCTGTATAATGATTCTGTGTATCTGTGCGCTGATAATGATCTCAGTGATCTGTATAATGATTCTGTGTATCTGTGAGCTGATAATGATCTCAGTGATCTGTATAATGATTCTGTGTATCTGTGCGCTGATAATGATCTCAGTGATCTGTATAATGATTCTGTGTATCTGTGCGCTGATAATGATCTCAGTGATCTGTATAATGATTCTGTGTATCTGTGCGCTGATAATGATCAGTGATCTGTATAATGTTTCTGTGTATCTGTGCGCTGATAGTGATCTCAGTGATCTGTATAATGATTCTGTGTATCTGTGCGCTGATAATGATCTCAGTAATCTGTATAATGATTCTGTGTATCTGTGCGCTGATGGTGATCTCAGTGATCTGTATAATGATTCTGTGTATCTGTGCGCTGATAATGATCTCAGTGATCTGTATAATGATTCTGTGTATCTGTGAGCTGATAATGATCTCAGTGATCTGTATAATGATTCTGTGTATCTGTGCGCTGATAATGATCTCAGTGATCTGTATAATGATTCTGTGTATCTGCGCTGATAATGATCTCAGTGATCTGTATAATGATTCTGTGTATCTGTGCGCTGATAATGATCTCAGTGATCTGTATAATGATTCTGTGTATCTGTGCGCTGATAATGATCTCAGTGATCTGTATAATGATTCTGTGTGTCCGCGCGCTGATAATGATAAGTGATCTGTATAATGTTTCTGTGTATCTGTGCGCTGATAGTGATCTCAGTGATCTGTATAATGATTCTGTGTATCTGCGCTGATAGTGATCTCAGTGATCTGTATAATGATTCTGTGTATCTGTGCGCTGATAGTGATCTCAGTGATCTGTATAATGAATCTGTGTATCTGTGCGCTGATAATGATCTCAGTGATCTGTATAATGATTCTGTGTATCTGCGCTGATAATTATCTCAGTGATCTGTTTAATGATTCTGTGTATCTGCGCTGATAATGATCTCAGTGATCTGTATAATGTTTCTGTGTATCTGTGCGCTGATGGTGATCTCAGTGATCTGTATAATGATTCTGTGTACCTGTGCGCTGATAATGATCTCAGTGATCTGTATAATGATTCTGTGTATCTGTGTGCTGATAGTGATCTCAGTGATCTGTATAATGATTATGTGTATCTGTGTGCTGATAGTGATCTCAGTGATCTGTATAATCTTTCTGTGTATCTGTGTGCTGATAGTGATCTCAGTGATCTGTATAATGATTATGTGTATCTGCGCTGATAATGATCTCAGTGATCTGTATAATGTTTCTGTGTATCTGTGTGCTGATAGTGATCTCAGTGATCTGTATAATGATTATGTGTATCTGTGCGCTGATAATGATCTCAGTAATCTGTATAATGATTCTGTGTATCTGTGCGCTGATGGTGATCTCAGTGATCTGTATAATGATTCTGTGTATCTGTGCGCTGATAATGATCTCAGTGATCTGTATAATGATTCTGTGTATCTGCGCTGATAATGATCTCAGTGATCTGTATAATGATTCTGTGTATCTGTGCGCTGATAGTGATCTGTATAATGATTCTGTGTATCTGTGCGCTGATGGTGATCTCAGTGATCTGTATAATGATTCTGTGTATCTGCGCTGATAATGATCTCAGTAATCTGTATAATGATTCTGTGTATCTGCGCTGATAATGATCTCAGTGATCTGTATAATGATTCTGTGTATCTGTGCGCTGATAATGATCTCAGTGATCTGTATAATGATTCTGTGTATCTGTGCGCTGATAATGATCTCAGTGATCTGTATAATGATTCTGTGTATCTGCGCTGATAATGATCTCAGTGATCTGTATAATGATTCTGTGTATCTGCGCTGATAATTATCTCAGTGATCTGTATAATGATTCTGTGTATCTGTGCGCTGATAGTGATCTCAGTGATCTGTATAATGATTCTGTGTATCTGTGCGCTGATAGTGATCTCAGTGATCTGTATAATGATTCTGTGTACCTGTGCGCTGATAATGATCTCAGTGATCTGTATAATGATTCTGTGTATCTGTGCGCTGATAATGATCAGTGATCTGTATAATGTTTCTGTGTATCTGTGCGCTGATAGTGATCTCAGTGATCTGTATAATGATTCTGTGTATCTGTGAGCTGATAATGATCTCAGTGATCTGTATAATGATTCTGTGTATCTGTGCGCTGATAATGATCTCAGTGATCTGTATAATGATTCTGTGTATCTGCGCTGATAATGATCTCAGTGATCTGTATAATGATTCTGTGTATCTGTGCGCTGATAGTGATCTCAGTGATCTGTATAATGATTCTGTGTATCTGTGCGCTGATAATGATCTCAGTAATCTGTATAATGATTCTGTGTATCTGTGCGCTGATGGTGATCTCAGTGATCTGTATAATGATTCTGTGTATCTGTGCGCTGATAATGATCTCAGTGATCTGTATAATGATTCTGTGTATCTGTGAGCTGATAATGATCTCAGTGATCTGTATAATGATTCTGTGTATCTGTGCGCTGATAATGATCTCAGTGATCTGTATAATGATTCTGTGTATCTGTGCGCTGATAATGATCTCAGTGATCTGTATAATGATTCTGTGTATCTGTGCGCTGATAATGATCAGTGATCTGTATAATGTTTCTGTGTATCTGTGCGCTGATAGTGATCTCAGTGATCTGTATAATGATTCTGTGTATCTGTGCGCTGATAATGATCTCAGTAATCTGTATAATGATTCTGTGTATCTGTGCGCTGATGGTGATCTCAGTGATCTGTATAATGATTCTGTGTATCTGTGCGCTGATAATGATCTCAGTGATCTGTATAATGATTCTGTGTATCTGTGAGCTGATAATGATCTCAGTGATCTGTATAATGATTCTGTGTATCTGTGCGCTGATAATGATCTCAGTGATCTGTATAATGATTCTGTGTATCTGCGCTGATAATGATCTCAGTGATCTGTATAATGATTCTGTGTATCTGTGCGCTGATAATGATCTCAGTGATCTGTATAATGATTCTGTGTATCTGTGCGCTGATAATGATCTCAGTGATCTGTATAATGATTCTTTGTATCCGCGCGCTGATAATGATAAGTGATCTGTATAATGTTTCTGTGTATCTGTGCGCTGATAGTGATCTCAGTGATCTGTATAATGATTCTGTGTATCTGCGCTGATAGTGATCTCAGTGATCTGTATAATGGCCCTCATTCCGAGTTGATCGGTCGCAAGGCGAATTTAGCAGAGTTACACACGCTAAGCCGCCGCCTACTGGGAGTGAATCTTAGCTTCTTAAAATTGCGACCGATGTATTCGCAATATTGCGATTACTAACTACTTAGCAGTTTCAGAGTAGCTCCAGACTTACTCTGCCTGTGCGATCAGTTCAGTGCTTGTCGTTCCTGGTTGACGTCACAAACACACCCAGCGTTCGCCCAGGCACTCCCACCGTTTCTCCGGCCACTCCTGCGTTTTTTCCGGAAACTGTAGCGTTTTCAGCCACACGCCCCTGAAACGCCGTGTTTCCGCCCAGTAACACCCATTTCCTGTCAATCACATTACGATCGCCGGAGCGAAGAAAAAGCCGTGAGTAAAAATACTTTCTTCATAGTAAAGTTACTTGGCGCAGTCGCAGTGCGAACTTTGCGCATGCGTACTAAGCGGATTTTCACTGCGATGCGATGAAAAAGAACGAGCGAACAACTCGGAATGAGGGCCAATGATTCTGTGTATCTGTGCGCTGATAGTGATCTCAGTGATCTGTATAATGATTCTGTGTATCTGCGCTGATAGTGATCTCAGTGATCTGTATAATGATTCTGTGTATCTGTGCGCTGATAGTGATCTCAGTGATCTGTATAATGATTCTGTGTATCTGCGCTGATAGTGATCTCAGTGATCTGTATAATGATTCTGTGTATCTGTGAGCTGATAATGATCTCAGTGATCTGTATAATGATTCTGTGTATCTGTGCGCTGATAATGATCTCAGTGATCTGTATAATGATTCTGTGTACCTGTGCGCTGATAATGATCTCAGTGATCTGTATAATGATTCTGTGTACCTGTGCGCTGATAATGATCTCAGTGATCTGTATAATGATTCTGTGTATCTGTGCGCTGATAGTGATCTCAGTGATCTGTATAATGATTCTGTGCGCTGATAGTGATCTCAGTGATCTGTATAATGATTCTGTGTATCTGTGCGCTGATAGTGATCTCAGTGATCTGTATAATGATTCTGTGTATCTGTGCGCTGATAATGATCTCAGTGATCTGTATAATGATTCTGTGTATCTGTGCGCTGATAGTGATCTCAGTGATCTGTATAATGTTTCTGTGTATCTGTGCGCTGATAGTGATCTCAGTGATCTGTATAATGATTCTGTGTATCTGTGCGCTGATAATGATCTCAGTGATCTGTATAATGATTCTGTGTATCTGTGCGCTGATAATGATCTCAGTGATCTGTATAATGATTCTGTGTATCTGTGCGCTGATAATGATCTCAGTGATCTGTATAATGATTCTGTGTATCTGCGCTGATAGTGATCTCAGTGATCTGTATAATGATTCTGTGTATCTGTGAGCTGATAATGATCTCAGTGATCTGTATAATGATTCTGTGTATCTGTGCGCTGATAATGATCTCAGTGATCTGTATAATGATTCTGTGTACCTGTGCGCTGATAGTGATCTCAGTGATCTGTATAATGATTCTGTGTATCTGTGCGCTGATAGTGATCTCAGTGATCTGTATAATGATTCTGTGTATCTGTGCGCTGATAATGATCTCAGTAATCTGTATAATGATTCTGTGTATCTGTGCGCTGATGGTGATCTCAGTGATCTGTATAATGATTCTGTGTATCTGTGCGCTGATAATGATCTCAGTGATCTGTATAATGATTCTGTGTATCTGTGAGCTGATAATGATCTCAGTGATCTGTATAATGATTCTGTGTATCTGTGCGCTGATAATGATCTCAGTGATCTGTATAATGATTCTGTGTACCTGTGCGCTGATAATGATCTCAGTGATCTGTATAATGATTCTGTGTATCTGTGAGCTGATAATGATCTCAGTGATCTGTATAATGATTCTGTGTACCTGTGCGCTGATAATGATCTCAGTGATCTGTATAATGATTCTGTGTATCTGTGAGCTGATAATGATCTCAGTGATCTGTATAATGATTCTGTGTATCTGTGCGCTGATAATGATCTCAGTGATCTGTATAATGATTCTGTGTACCTGTGCGCTGATAATGATCTCAGTGATCTGTATAATGATTCTGTGTATCTGTGAGCTGATAATGATCTCAGTGATCTGTATAATGATTCTGTGTACCTGTGCGCTGATAATGATCTCAGTGATCTGTATAATGATTCTGTGTATCTGTGCGCTGATAGTGATCTCAGTGATCTGTATTATGATTCTGTGTATCTGTGCGCTGATAGTGATCTCAGTGATCTGTATAATGATTCTGTGTATCTGTGCGCTGATAGTGATCTCAGTGATCTGTATAATGATTCTGTGTATCTGTGCGCTGATAATGATCTCAGTGATCTGTATAATGATTCTGTGTATCTGTGCTGATAATGATCTCAGTGATCTGTATAATGATTCTGTGTATCTGTGTGCTGATAGTGATCTCAGTGATCTGTATAATGATTCTGTGTATCTGTGCGCTGATAGTGATCTCAGTGATCTGTATAATGATTCTGTGTATCTGTGCGCTGATAGTGATCTCAGTGATCTGTATAATGATTCTGTGTATCTGTGTGCTGATAGTGATCTCAGTGATCTGTATAATGATTCTGTGTATCTGTGCGCTGATAATGATCTCAGTGATCTGTATAATGATTCTGTGTATCTGCGCTGATAATGATCCAAGTGATCTGTATAATGTTTCTGTGTACCTGTGCGCTGATAATGATCAGTGATCTGTATAATGATTCTGTGTATCTGTGCACTGGTAATGATCTCAGTGATCTGTATAATGATTCTGTGTATCTGTGCGCTGATAATGATCTCAGTGATCTGTATAATGATTCTGTGTATCTGCGCTGATAATGATCCAAGTGATCTGTATAATGTTTCTGTGTATCTGCGCTGATAATGATCAGTGATCTGTATAATGATTCTGTGTATCTGTGCACTGGTACACTAATGATCAGTATGGGCAGTACGGATGGTGTAATGGTTAGCATTACTGCCTCACAGCACTGAAGTCATGGGTTCAATTACCACCATGGCCCTAACTGTGTGGAGTTTGTATATTCTCCCCGTACTTGCGTGGGTTTCCTCTGGGTACTCCGGTTTCCTCCCACAATCCAAAAATATACTGGTAGGTTAATTGGCTTCCAACAAAAAAATTAAAAATAAACCCTAGCGTGAATGTGTCTGTGCGTACATGTGATAGGGAATATAGATTGTAAACTCCACGAGGGCAGGGACTGATGTGAATGGTCAAAATAGTCTCTGTAAAGCACTGCGGAATATGTGTGTGCTATATAAATAACTGGTAATAATAATAATAATCGGTGATCTGTATAATTATTCTGTGTATCTGTGTGCTACAATGATCACAGTGCCTTGAATAACAGTAGCAAAATACTGAATCCCTCTCATTGGAAGTCATACCCAGATGGATGAGCTGTACCTAGCAAACATCAATAGTGCAAGCGATGGTGGCATCTGAAGATGTACAAAGCATGACTGTAGACACTGGCAGGGGGCAGTTTAGCATACTCGGACGCTCGAACACCAGGGAAGGGAACTGTAGCGGCATTAGCATAAAGTCGCAGGCACAACTGCTGCAAAAGACACAAGAAATGCTGCAACTACATCCAACTCAGAATCAGGCCCTATGAGGAGGGATCTCGCTGCCTTGACAGCCTCCACCCATCAACAGACTCCGCCTCCATCAGGGCTGCATCCACCCCTGCTAATTGTATATACTGTATGTCTAAACAGTATAATTGTTATGTTGAAACACCGACTTCTACAGATATGTATTTTTCTATTAGGATAGACGTTACACTAAAGATACTTAGCGCTATTTTTCTCTTTCTTGCACTACATTAGTGACGTGACAATAGCCCCCTCATGCTTTGAAAATGTCATAGAAAGAAACCACTGATGTAACGTTTGTTTTGGTACCACCACACAGTCCTATAGCATACGTAACATCAATGAAACCTCTCTATATAATGATAGTGGATATCCGTAGAACAATAATCACTGTATCTGTATGTTAGTACAATATGACCATAATAGTTACAGCTGCCCTTACACACGTGACCTTATACATTTACACCAAGTTTTACTTTCACTCGTTCCTGGACATTTAAAATAATGTGGTTGCTCAGCATGCTGCAGTGAAGCAATTATTATTATTATGGAATAATAGCAGTAATTAGTTGTAAAGGGATCACACGGTGGAATCTTGTAAACTTGCTTGGCACGGCAGGGTGCAGCCATTAATTGTATCCAAGACATTAATTAGTGTCCAGAAACTACACCCCGACAGTACAGTAATGGGCGCCCCGTAGAGTGCTGGTCCACATTTATCCAGTTGACTGGAAATTCCCGAAAATCACTGGAGTTGAAACCAGTCAAGCGAGAACATTCCAGCAAGTCATGGAAACATATTGGGCCTGACTTACAGTTGGATGCTATGCCGATGTCTTCGCAATTCAGTGATTATCGGTAAACTGCGACTGTGTCACTCAAGCAATTTATATAAGATTACGCTCACAGTGAGGATTCATTCGAAAGTGCTTGACAAGAAGCGGCCATTTTGTGGGAGGTAACAGGGTGTGGTGGCAAAATGTGGGCATGTCAGGACTATTTTTAGGGCATGTATCAGCCACCGGCTGCGATCCTGTATGCAGGAAACAGGTCTCCAGTATCTCCGTTGCGGCGGCTGTAGTCTCACTGGAGGAATCAATGTTTTCCGGTTCTGCATCGATGCTGTGAATGTGTACGCAGCTGCGAAGGCGTAGCGGTCGTCTCTATATAAATCCCAGCGGCTGAATAAGGTCCATAGTGACACGAGTACTTCTACTCAAAATATGTGTTGTATGATCTCTAACTTGTGCATTCTCCACAAACCAGAATGTGTCTAGCTTTGCGTTCAGAGAAATCACAAAAGGCGCATTGCGCAAAAGTGTAAATGCCATGTCAAAGTCCAACCTCTTATCACTGTACAACCACCGCTTTTCTGGTTTTCTTCTAAAATCCTAAATTTTCCTAAAGTCTCTGAATAAATCAGAGACTGACGGGCACCGCTGCTGTCTTTATTACCAAAATACCAACTTTGTGTTATTTTGTATGGATTATTTTTTTTAACATTAGACACAGTGGGGCAGGGGTGTGGTTCATCAAATCGACAGTGTCTAGGTCGACAATGTTTAGGTCGACCACTATAGGTCGACAGTCACTAGGTCGACATGGATGGAAGGTCGACAGGGTTTCTAGGTCGACATGTGCTAGGTCGACAGGTCTAAAGGTCGACATGAGGATTTTAAATTTTTTTGTGTCGTTTTCTTCGTAGAGTGACCGGGATCCCAAATTAGTGCACCGCGTCCCCTCGCATGGCTCGCTTCGCTCGCCATGCTTCGGGCATGGTGCCTTCGCTCCACTACCGCTTCGCTCGGCACACTTTACCGTTCCAATCGTAGTCCACGTGGATCGTTAAGTATGAAAAAAAATGTGAAAAACTCATGTCGACCTTTAGACCTAGCACATGTCGACCTAGAAACCCTGTCGACCTTCCATCCATGTCGACCTAGTGACTGTCGACCTATAGTGGTCGACCTAAACATTGTCGACCTAGACACTGTCGATCTTCAGACCGGATCCCGTGGGGCAGATGTATTAAGCCTGGAGACGGCATATTGGAGCTGATTGGCTGGTGCACTTATCACTGGTTTATCACTTCCTTATGCCTTCTCCAGGTTAAAACATCTGCTCCAGTGCTCCTCTCCCAAACTGTAAGGTTTTCGCTGGGGTTCTCCCCAAGTTGTTGTTTGTTTGTTTTTTGCAGAAGTTCTCATTGACTTGTTTGCAGTAGTAAACGTATAGGTCTGAGGAAACCATGGGAAATGTGTGCGCAGGTCCCAGTGTTTTTGGTTTTAAATCATCATCGAGTTTTGTTTTTTGGCAAAATCACCCTCAAGTGTTTTGGTTTTGAATCTGGAATTCTTAAAAAATTTATAAAAACAGCTAAAATCATGTAATTTTGTTCCTACAGTATTATTAACATCAATAATATTAATTTCCAATCATTTCCAGTGTAAAATGGCACCTGCAATCACGAGGGCGGTACCGTGGCTGGATTAGGGCATGGCCGACAGGGGGGCGGTCGTCCCGGGGCCCCCACACGTCGTCGGTCCGCCGAGAGCTGCTTCTGAATGAATACTGCATACAGAGCAGCAGTATGTATTCAGAAGCAGTGGAGTATCTGGGAGCAGCTTCGCGGCACAAGCATTGAAGAAGGACCCTCCCAGCATTGGGAATCCGTCAGTGAGGACCCGTCCGTGGCTGGGACTCTGGAGCAGCGGCACAGGCAGTGAAGAACTCAGTAGCGAGTAACCGGCAGTGGCGGTTGGGATCGGCGCAGGCAGTGGGGAAGGAGCCCCGCGGAAGGACCCCCACAGTGAAGGCCGATGCTGTCTGGAGAGCTCCATACTGAGAGAGTGCCCTGGTTGTGCCGGAGAGGAGCCGCTGGTGCCACTGCTGTGGGTGAGAACCCTGGTTAAGTGTGTGTGTGTGTGTGTGTGTGTGTGTGTGTGTATGTTTTGTACATTTTTTGGGTGGGGGGCCCCACAACTTTGTTTCCCCAGGACCCCTACATCCCGTAATCCGGCCCTGGGAGGGACTTACATTCAATCCAAAACATGCGAGATTCAGTTTTGAGAACCAAACTCAGCAATCGAAACAAGCCTGGACTCGGTTCGACTCGGAACCCCAACGTTCAGGTGTGTTAACAGAACATCTCTACTGTATATAGAACATGCCTACTGTATATAGCACCTGTATATTTCGCTGCACTTTATCTTGTGAATATATTAGTATAACTTGCTCAGGAAGTCATACATGGATTTTCACACAAATTCCTCCGAGGAGGTACATTGGGACTAATTCAGACCTAATCGCTACTGTGCGTGTTCGCGCAGCAGCGATCAGGTCTGAAATGCGCATGCGTCTGTGTCGCAGTGCGCCGGAGCATGGCAGACAGCCGACGGCTGTCTTAGCCCTGCGATCGCCTCTGCCTGATTGACAGGCAGAGGCGGTCGCTGGGCAGGAGGGGGCAAACTGGTGGCATTTGGCCGCCATTTAGGGGGCGCAGTCCAGGCAACGCAGGCTTGCCTGGACCGTTGGGGTGGCGGGCCGCGGCGGTTGAGTGACATCATATGCAGCTGCTGCGACCCGGGCAGCGTTGAGTAGCTCCCTGCCAGCGCGCAGGAGCTGCGCTGGCTAGGAGCTACTCCTGAAGTACAAAAGCATTGTCACTGTGCGCTGCTTCTGTACTTGTACAACGGGGTAGGGACTGACATGCGGAGCGGACTAGCCCTGTGCTGGGCGTTCCCCCCCGCATGTCAGAGAAGCTGATTGTAGATGTGCTAAATTTAGCACATCTACGATCAGGTCTGAACCACCCCCATTGTGTCCTGTCTGTGGCTGCTACGTGGCCAATACAGTAAATCCACTGCCCCTGTCACTCCTAGGTGTTACATTTCCTTGAGCAGTCCTTTCTACAGTATAGCAGGTTTGGAAACAATAGCTGGGAACCAGATGAAGTTTGTCTTCAAAGAACTCCTTCAGTGTGTAAATATAGCGGAGGCCACTGTTATACACTTTCCTTATCTCTCTCCTCAGCTTTGAACTTGATCTGACTTTTGCACTGCCAGATATTTCCTATTTCTGGGTCCTCCTTTTATGCCTTTCTTAGGCTCCCTATGGATATTATACATCACACAGGAGCGGTTATATATATTATTGTGCTGGTAATGGGCTATTGTTAGCGGGTACGGTCAGGGCATTCTAACTTCCTGTTGTACTTGTAGCTTAGATACGCTGCTGGTGGCTTTGTGATCCGCTTCCTGGTAACACTGCTGCATACACTTTCCAGGAATCCAATTCATCATTATTATTATCATTATTCATCATTATTTGAGTTATAAGGTGCCACAAAGTGTCAGCAGTGACGGACATAGGAAGACAACAGTACAAATTCAAAAAATGCACGATAGAGAATCAGAATCAGCTTTACTGGCCAGGTATACTTGCGTATACTAGGAATTTGTCTTCGGTTTGCTATACAACAGCAACGTAGGTAACAGATAAGCAGGTGTGGGGGAGGGGGCAAGTAAAGTCAGACAGATAGGTATACCATAGGGACACAAGTTAGTTACATCTACGTCTAGTCAGTCAATGTTCAGGAGTTCAGCAGGCGGACCGCTTGAGGAAAGAAACTTTTGAGCCTTCTGGTGGACCTGGCGGGGACGGCCCTGTAACGCCTGCCTGAAGGAAGCAAGTTAAACATGCTGTGACCGGGGTGTAGCTGGTCTTTTACTATCTTCGTTGCCCGCTTTTTAACTCTGGACAGGTACTGAGGGAAGGTCGGCCGCGATGATCTTCTCTGCGGTTCTGACCACCTTTTGGAGCCTGCATCTGTCCCTCGCGCTGGCGGAGCTGTACCATACCAGTATCGAGGAGCACAGTACCGACTCCACAATCGCGGAGTAGAAGAGGAGCAGAAGCTTCTGTGGGATGTTGAACTTCCTTAGTTGCCTGAGAAAGAACAACTTCTGCTGCGCTTTCCCAACAGTGGCGTCAGCGTTGGACCCCCATTTAAGGTCCCGGGAGATTGTGGTCCCTAGAAACTTAAAGAGTTATACTATGAACCAAAGCTACGACTTAGTAGAATATATCACAAATCATGCAAGGAAAGACACCGATAAGCAGCATAATAAATGCATAGGGGCATTTAGCAGAACAAATCACACAGTCTACAGAAATAGTTATGCATAAGACATGACAGGAACAAATGAGAAGGACAGAGAATGGACAGATACTATATGAGACAGACAGAGCAGTGGAACCTGCCCATGAGAGCTTACAATCTAGAGAGAGGATGATGAGACAATAGGAGCTACAGGGATATTAAGTTTAGTGCGCAGGAGCCCATCTGCGTCTACCGTTCCTATTATTTTATGGTAAAGTTAAACAGTTCTGTAGCTTGTTGCATTTCATTTTGCTATTGCAAGAGCTTAGATGGTGAGATGCTTGGATTGGATACTGGAGGCAATGAGGAACCAGTGTAGGGATTTGTAGACTGATGGAGCAGACGTTTTGCCTTGGCAATGACAGATGGGATGGGGGGGAAGATGCGGTAGAGGAAGGACAGACTGCAGGAGATTGCACTAGTGAAGGCAGGAAATAAGTGGATAAGGATTTTGGTAAAACCCAGTGAAAAAGGGAAATATTTTGGTTTTGTTTCTTTGGGGGAGGCAATATGACAACACTAGGGACTGAATGTGTGAAAGAAAGTAGAGGACAAACCTGGGGGGGTTACGGTCGTTAGGTCGACATGTACTAGGTCGACAGGTCAAAAGGTAGTCATGCATTTTTCACATTTGAATTTTTGGGATTTTTTTCAAACTTAACGATCCACGTGGACTACGATTGGAATGGTAATCTGTGCCGAGCGAAGCGGTAGTAGGGTGAGGCACCTTACCCGAAGCATGGCGAGCGAAGCGAACCATTGGAGGGGACACGGTGCACTAATTTGGGTTCCCCGTCACTTTACGGAGAAAACGACACCAACAACAGTCAAAAACCTCATGTCTACCTTTTGACCTGTCGACCTAGTACATGTCGACCTAATGACCATGTCGACCTATTGTCCATGTCGACCTTCCATGGTCAACCTAACTTGTGTATATCCAACGACCCATACCGACCTGGGGGTGATACCAAGACAGCAGTCGTGGCAGTGGCTCAGGGAGTGTACAGTATGAGTTCCAGGGTTGGGGTCTGGATCACCAGAGACTTCGCATGGTTGCTGGAACTGCCTGATCCGGGACTGCTGAGTGTAATGTTATAGAAAGAGACTGACAAAACAAAGCAGGGCAGAGCAGAAATACAGTAGTGGCAAGAAATGGTTGAAGTCAGACTGAGAAAAGGATTGGTTTTTTAAGCGTCTTTGTGAGCGTATGGATTTGGGTACAGTTAAAAAAACGATAGAAGGAAATGAGGCTTTGGAGAATAAAAAAGCCAAATTGGAGAAGCTGGACCCTGGTGCATTATAAGAGGGAAAATTTTCACTCCAGGGTACCAATCTTTTTCATAACCTTTTCCTCAAAAAGAGCTGGAAGTTGCTTTCAGGAGGAGAGCGCTGTTTTCTTGTGGACCTGTTCCTATAAATGCAACAGCCCTGAGCTGACCAGGCCGGGGATTAGTGTCTATGACGGGACAGTCCACGTGTGGTTTTCGCCGATAGGGTGGGTACCAGGCCAGGCTGTCTAGAGCTGCGGCTATTTCAAGAATGGGTTTAGAAATAAAAGCTGCCCAATTCTGTATTAATTCACAATTGGTAAGAGTCCATCCAAACAGCATGACCTGGGTTTAGTTCCCGCAGCAATGTTTTTTGGAAAGAATCCGGAAAATATATATATATTTTTTTTAATAATAAAGTTGTTGTTTTTTATAAAATATAAATGATAGATTACTGCACATTTTCAATTCCACTGCCCATGAAACTTTTACCAAAGTGTAATAAGGAATCCCATTGCCACTGAATATTTCTTCCACACAAACTCAAGTGATAATTAAAAGCAATCAATGATCGAATGTTGGACAAACAATGAATTGCAATGGACTTTTTGCACCTGTCCTGTACTTTTTGTGGGGAATTATTTTTTTTCTTGCCATAACACCAACGTAAAATGATAAAGATATGTAAATGTGGTTACGGAAATCACGCATTGCGTTTCCACGTGTGAAGTGTTAACATGTGCAACAATGGGAAATTGAATAGCCCCCTGTACTGTGCTTCAACAAACAGCTATAATAGATCTATTTGGGGAAAAACATCAATGGCTATCTGCTGCCATCTGCTGGCCAAGGAATGTCTAATACAAGAAATAAAAGCGTGAAAGTGTTTTTTTTTTTTTTATTACCTAAAATAGAACGGTCTCAGAGAGGAATGTACATGTAGTAAATAATATTTGGCGTTGATCTGTTGCATTTAGCTTTGGTTTTCTTGCACCACGTTTACTTACTGCAACATTTTCAATCTCTTCATGTGGAGATTAAAAAAAAAAAAAAAAAAGGGGGTCACATCCATATCCACTGGCAACATTACTGGTATGTAATACATTTAGCGTTTCACAGCTGGAAAACGCTGCCAGAAAATTAAAGGATTATTATTATTCAAAATGTCTGAAATCAGATCTAACGCCAGTCATTTTGTTTCCGACTTGCTGGCTGAGAGGGAGAAGTATGGCCAGTAGGGCACATGAGATGGTAAGGGTCTGGGCATGCATAGACAGTAGTGCAAAGGCCATTCGTGGCTGCCACATATTACACGAATGATGCAAAGGGCCTGGCCCTTGTTATTTACAGGATGCAGTTAATTTGCCGGCTGTCGGGATCCCGGCAGTCAGGATACAGACACCACAATCCAAACAGCTGGCAATGCCGACATCAAGAATCCCAGCGCACAGGGGCTATTCCCACTCCTGGGTGTTCTCCACACCCATAGAGTGGGAATAGAACCTATGGCGAGCTACTGAGCCAGCAGCATGGCAAGCCCGCAAGGGGACGTTTTGTGCTGGCGGCCGGGATGCCGATATACTGAAATCACACTGAACCCCTGCAGGATTGTCAGAGAAAGGGCAAGGACAGGTAGCGCTGGCACTCGATGACAAAGCGCGACAAGAGGCATAGACTAAAGTGTAACCAGATATATACTAGAGTTACTTGTTACACCATATTTACCTCTCGCCCATGAGTCTAACTTTGATTCACAATATAACACAGAGGGGTATATTAACTAAAGTGCTGTTTCATAGCACCCAATCAGACTCAACTTGTTTATTTAGCACTTTCTGGAAGATAATAGTAAGAATCTGATTGGTTGCTATTGGCAACATCACTACTTTTGTAAACCTGCACTTTAGTAAATATACCCCAGTAGGTCCAAAATTCTCAATTCACATGGGTATGTGTAACTCTTTGGCCCCAAAGTACGGTTGTGATGGAGGTCAACGAAGTATTAGAATTAAATTGTGAGTGAATGGGCCATTCGCTTCATCTGACCTTGAGTGACCTTTCACAGGTAACACTCACTCCAAGACCCAGATTACTATCACTGTACCACCAACCCCTTAAGCTCCTAATATACCACTCTGACATCTATTTTTAAAGCCACAATTATTTCAAGGCAGCACCAAGGCCCATTGACTTTCTCTCTTCTATGGCACCAACACCCATCCCCACAACCAGGGTAAACAAGGAGAAATTTCTCCATTTAGATCCTTCCTCCGATTGCCACTGCTGCACTGGAAGCGGACATGCTCTCTCATAGGGCCCAATGTGTTCAGGGGCTGTTTCACCCTGATAATATAAATAATACCTGGACCTTTTACTACGTATAATCACATATTATTTCTGCAAGCAATTCACTTATAAAATCCACCATCGCCATCTTGTTTGAGAAATATCACATTCTGAATACCCTTAGGTCTTTTATACAAGACACTGAGGCAGATGTATTAACCTGGAGAAGGCATAAGGAAGTGATAAACCAGTGATATGTGCAAGGTGATAAAGGCACCAGCCAATCCGCTCCTAACTGTTAATTTACATATTGGAGCGGATTGGCTGTCTTGGCTCAAGTTTCCTGTGCACCTGTACGAGGTAAAATGAGCAAAGATATTTGCCTGACTATTCCCCCGAACATCACTCGGAAAGGAATTACAGGTATCCCCAAATAAGTACAGAGGTCACATCTACCAAAGATCCCTGTAAAGAGAGATAGTGGACGCAGATAACTGCACAGGTTACAGTACTAATGCTTTACCCCCTGTGTACAGTATGTACCCTCACAAAGAAAAACCCTTTCAGTATCAATTATGAAACCAATTTTCCTTCATAGAAGCAGTAACACAACTAATCCTCCGTACAAATAAATGGGACTGTTATTTATTTTCTATAATAGCATACATCACTAATCCCTCCATATATAATCCCTGGCACTGGTATCAGGCTAGCACAGTAATTACCTGGATCAGACGCTGATTTTCATTTTAATTCATTAGATAGAAATGCTTCACTTTGATGGGATGACTGGTTCCTGGTGATTGGCTGCTTCCTTGCCTACACTGGTCCCGCCAACAAAATCCCCAACTCCGCTGTGTGTGGATTAATGGCTGTGCTTTCATTTGCTAAATACACGGAGGACTGGTGTAGGATTAATCTGTGAGATGTTTTTGAGGCGTGGATTGAAGGACATAGCTTTACAATAGTAGTATGGTATATGGAGGTTCTAGGTCAGGTTAGCGTAAGGATGAGAAACTACCAGAGTCTAGAGTTTTTCTTAAAATACAATTTATTATAAAACTGGTGTAAACGGATTTAAATTAAAAACATTTAAATATAAAACATGAAAATATAAAACGAGGAGAAAAGACCCTCTGTGCCAGTCCGGGTGGGGTGTATAAAATTCTCATATATAGTCTGTAAATAAAAGGCATTGGTCACACTGGGAATAAGGGCAACATACTTGATGCGAATGAAGAAATGTCACAGACAAAGGTATAGAAGGTAATACAATGATAATCGGTCAGATCTTCACCCAGGAGTTGCTCTTTGCTGATGGAGGTCTCACAGCCCCTGTGGCATTACACTGGAGGTGTCAGGATCACCCGTCACTAACATTCTACCCCATAACGCTCAAAGTTCCGAAGAATGACCGTGAGCTCCAGATGTACCTGCCCCATGCTTGTGGTCTGCAGGCGGTACCGGTCAGCACCCCCATATATGAGGCTTGGGGATTTCAGCTGCGGCCCTCCCCCAACAAACATCTGGGATATCTGCTCCTGCCAGGTCCCTATGGGTCTCCATGTAGGGCTCAGCAGAGAGTGGGTACCCGGAGAAGAGGGGATGTGCAGGAAGCTATAACCATACAGCTCATTCCGGCCAAAGGAGTCCTGGTGCCAGACCTGGAGATGGAGCTTAGGCCAACCTGGGAAGAGGAAATGGTTAGACTTTATTTTAAAAAGTGAATTAATCTAGCACTTGTGTATACAGACAAGTAGAAATCAGTCACAGAGGCTGTCCCTCCCACTGCAGGGTGGCAAAGATAGGAGGGAGCTATGGAACATGGGTCTGTCCCGCCCACTGCAGGGTGGCAAAGATAGGAGGGAGCTATGGAACATGGAAGTATGTCCCTCATACTACAGGGTGACCCAGACAGGAGGGAGCAATGGAACATGGGTCTGTCCCTCCAGCAGGGTGGCACAGACAGAAGGAAGCTATGGAACATGGGAGTCTGTCCCTCCCACTGCAGGGTGACATAGACAGAAGGGAGCTTTGGTACATGGGGTTTGTCCCTCCCTCTGCAGACCCCAAGGGACATACTTACATCTAGTATGAGGGACGTACTTCCATGTCCCATAGCAGACAGAAGGGAGCTATGGAACATGGAATTGTGTCCCTCATACTACAGGGTGACCCAGACAGAAGGGAGCTTTGGAACATGGGAGTCTGTCCCTCCAGCAGGCTGGTATAGCAGGATAAAGGCACCTGACATCATTCCTGCAGTCTCATGCTTGGAATCTGAGTACATTATAAACGGTTCTAGCCCTCTGTTATTTCAGTTTACACGACTGACCTAGACCAAGGGGATTCTCATCTTCAGATGACATATCACCTGATACACCGTGTCTTGGTGTTATTGAATATTATTTTCGGTCATGCCAATAAAACTGTACTGCCAATTCCCAATTCTACAGCAGGACTGTCACTGCCGCCTCTGCAGCAATACACGCGCAATGCCCAACACTGTGTAGGTCACTAGTATCTCACCTTGTAATCCTTTTGTAGCAAAATGTATGTCAATGGGGTGCGACCAGAATGCCATGTCCTCATTCTGGGGGTTGTCTACCTGTGTCTGACCTTCCACCACCCCAGAGAGTAACTTCCAGGCACCCCCTGAATAAAACAGAGCAAATAATTGTAGAGGGTTTACACAGACTTATAGAATTACAGGGAGGGGTTACATGGAGCAAAAGCAACAGGAGTTATTGAGAGGGATATAAAGTATAGTAGGATGTGTTACATGGAGTAATAGGATACATTTTAATAAAACATTATGGGTTATATGTAATAGAATCCGAGTTGAAAGTCCCGCAACTACGGCATCTCGGCTGCGATTACATTTAGCACAGTGTTTTATATTGAGGAGTAAATATATAAAGAAATATATCTAAATAACAATTTACATATAATAAATAAATGAAAATAAATATATAAACATTTAGGGAAAAGTAATACTGAACAATGGAGAGAGTTCTGGGTGGAAGACACATGGGGGGATATTCAATTGTTTGAAAAGTCAGTTGGGTGTCTGTATTTTCCTATCTGATAGACAGGAAAAAACAGACACCCAACCGACTTTTCAAACATTTGAATTCTCCCCATGGTGTAGTGGGAGAAAAGACTGATCTCCAGTTATCGGAAACATTTGTTGCTACACATATGGCACATCCAATTACTAAGTTTAGGGGGGCAATTCATTTTTCACCTGAGTTATATAGGTGTTGGGTAACATTCCTTCAATAACTAAAATGATCATTTCAAAACTGTATTTTGCATTTTCCCAGGTCGTCTTTGTTTGATATTCAGGTTTGGTTGGAAATGTGAAACAAATGCCACAAATCTGCAAAACTAGAAGTAGTGGGAGGAGTTATAAGGCATAATGGGAGGAATTGTAGAGAAAAGGAATATAGAATAAAGGTGGGTACACACTGCAGGTCAGGTAAACACTCGGAGCGATTAGCTGATCAGTGTGACCCCCGGACACACTGAGCTATGACCTTCCAATCCGACCGTGGCAGGAGCGTTTGTAGACGTTTATCGGCTAATTGTCCAGATGACATTGGGTGTTTGGCCTGATAATAAAATAGGTGTGTTCCCCGCTTAATAGGTGGCATTATATAGAGTGCGAATGTTAGGGATACAGTAAATAAGAATTTACTTACCGATAATTCTATTTCTCGTAGTCCGTAGTGGATGCTGGGAACTCCGTAAGGACCATGGGGAATAGCGGCTCCGCAGGAGACTGGGCACAAAAGTAAAAGCTTTAGGACTACCTGGTGTGCACTGGCTCCTCCCCCTATGACCCTCCTCCAAGCCTCAGTTAGGATACTGTGCCCGGACGAGCGTACACAATAAGGAAGGATTTTGAATCCCGGGTAAGACTCATACCAGCCACACCAATCACACCATATAACTTGTGATCTAAACCCAGTTAACAGTATGATAACATGAGGAGCCTCCAGAACAGATGGCTCACTACAACAAAAACCCGAATTTTTTGGCAACAATAACTATGTACAAGTATTGCAGACAATCCGCACTTGGGATGGGCGCCCAGCATCCACTACGGACTACGAGAAATAGAATTATCGGTAAGTAAATTCTTATTTTCTCTGACGTCCTAGTGGATGCTGGGAACTCCGTAAGGACCATGGGGATTATACCAAAGCTCCCAAACGGGCGGGAGAGTGCGGATGACTCTGCAGCACCGAATGAGAGAACTCCAGGTCCTCCTTAGCCAGGGTATCAAATTTGTAGAATTTTACAAACGTGTTTTCCCCTGACCACGTAGCTGCTCTGCAAAGTTGTAAAGCCGAGACCCCTCGGGCAGCCGCCCAAGATGAGCCCACCTTCCTTGTGGAATGGGCATTGACAGATTTTGGCTGTGGCAGGCCTGCCACAGAATGTGCAAGCTGAATTGTACTACAAATCCAACGAGCAATAGTCTGCTTAGAAGCAGGAGCACCCAGCTTGTTGGGTGCATACAATATAAACAGCGAGTCAGATTTTCTGACTCCAGCCGTCCTGGAAACATATATTTTCAGGGCCCTGACTACATCCAGTAACTTGGAATCCTCCAAGTCCCCCGTAGCCGCAGGCACCACAATAGGTTGGTTTAGGTGAAACGCTGAAACCACCTTAGGGAGTAATTGAGGGCGAGTCCTCAATTCCGCCCTATCCGAATGAAAAATCAGGTAAGGGCTTTTATAGGATAAAGCCGCCAATTCTGATACGCGCCTGGCTGAAGCCAGGGCCAACAGCCTTACCACTTTCCATGTGAGATATTTTAAATCCACTGTGGCAAGTGGTTCGAACCAATGAGATTTTAGGAATCCCAAAACCACATTGAGATCCCAGGGTGCCACTGGAGGCACAAAGGGCGGCTGTATATGCAGTACCCCCTTTACAAAAGTCTGGACTTCAGGAACTGAAGCCAATTCTTTCTGGAAGAAAATCGACAAGGCCGAAATTTGAACCTTAATGGATCCTAATTTTAGGTCCATGGACAGTCCTGTTTGCAGGAAATGCAGGAAACGACCTAGTTGAAATTCCTCTGTCGGGGCCTTCCTGGCCTCGCACCACGCAACATATTTCCTCCAAATACGGTGATAATGTTGTGCAGTTACATCCTTCCTGGCTTTGATCAGGGTAGGAATGACTTCATCTGGAATGCCTTTTTCCTTCAGGATTCGGCGTACAACCGCCATGCCGTCAAACGCAGCCGCGGTAAGTCTTGGAACAGACAGGGTCCTTGCTGAAGCAGGTCCCTTCTTAGAGGTAGAGGCCACGGATCCTCCGTGAGCATCTCTTGAAGTTCCGGGTACCAAGTCCTTCTTGGCCAATCCGGAGCCACGAGTATAGTTCTTACTCCTCTCCGTCTTATAATCCTCAGTACCTTGGGTATGAGAGGCAGAGGAGGAAACACATAAACTGACTGGTACACCCACGGTGTTACCAGAGCGTCCACCGCTATTGCCTGAGGGTCCCTTGACCTGGCGCAATACCTGTCTAGTTTTTTGTTGAGGCGGGACGCCATCATGTCCACCTTTAGTTTTTCCCAATGGTTTACAATCAATTGGAAGACTTCTGGATGAAGTCCCCACTCTCCCGGGTGGAGATCGTGTTTGCTGAGAAAATCTGCTTCCCAGTTGTCCACTCCGGGAATGAACACTGCTGACAGTGCTATCACATGATTTTCCGCCCAGCGAAGAATCCTTGCAGCTTCTGCCATCGCTCTCCTGCTTCTTGTGCCGCCCTGTCTGTTTACGTGGGCGACTGCCGTGATGTTGTCCGACTGGATCAACACCGGCTGACCCTGAAGCAGAGGCCTTGCTTGACTTAGGGCATTGTAAATGGCCCTTAGTTCCAGGATATTTATGTGAAATGACGTTTCCATGCTTGACCACAAGCCCTGGAAATTTCTTCCCTGTGTGACCGCTCCCCAGCCTCTCAGGCTGGCATCCGTGGTTACCAGGACCCAGTCCTGAATGCCGAATCTGCGGCCCTCTAGAAGATGAGCACTCTGCAACCACCACAGGAGAGACACCCTTGTCCTCGGAGACAGGGTTATCCGCTGATGCATCTGAAGATGCGATCCGGACCATTTGTCCAGCAGATCCCACTGAAAAGTTCTTGCGTGGAATCTGCCGAATGGAATCGCTTCGTAAGAAGCCACCATTTTTCCCAGGACCCTTGTGCATTGATGCACTGACACTTGGCCTGGTTTTAGGAGGTTCCTGACTAGCTCGGATAACTCCCTGGCTTTCTCCTCCGGGAGAAACACCTTTTTCTGGACTGTGTCCAGAATCATCCCTAGGAACAACAGACGTGTCGTCGGAATCAGCTGCGATTTTGGAATATTTAGAATCCACCCGTGCTGTCGTAGCACTACTTGAGATAGTGCTACTCCGACCTCTAACTGTTCCCTGGACCTTGCCCTTATCAGGAGATCGTCCAAGTAAGGGATAATTAAGACGCCTTTTCTTCGAAGAAGAATCATCATTTCGGCCATTACCTTGGTAAAGACCCGGGGTGCCGTGGACAATCCAAACGGCAGCGTCTGAAACTGATAATGACAGTTCTGTACCACAAACCTGAGGTACCCTTGGTGAGAAGGGCAAATTGGGACATGGAGGTAAGCATCCTTGATGTCCAGAGACACCATTTAGTCCCCTTCTTCCAGGTTCGCTATCACTGCTCTGAGTGACTCCATCTTGAATTTGAACCTTTGTATGTAAGTGTTCAAGGATTTCAGATTTAGAATAGGTCTCACCGAGCCGTCCGGCTTCGGTACCACAACCAGCGTGGAATAATACCCCTTTCCCTGTTGTAGGAGGGGTACCTTGATTATCACCTGCTGGGAATACAGCTTGTGAATGGCTTCCAATACCGCCTCCCTGTCGGAGGGAGACGTTGGTAAAGCAGACTTCAGGAACCGGCGAGGGGGAGACGTCTCGAATTCCAATTTGTACCCCTGAGATACTACCTGCAGGATCCAGGGGTCCACTTGCGAGTGAGCCCACTGCGCGCTGAAAATCTTGAGACGGCCCCCCACCGTGCCTGAGTCCGCTTGTAAGGCCCCAGCGTCATGCTGAGGACTTGGCAGAAGCGGGAGAGGGCTTCTGTTCCTGGGAAGAGGCTGCCTGATGCAGTCTTTTTCCCCTTCCTCTACCCCGGGGCAGAAATGAGTGGCCTTTTGCCCGCTTGCCCTTATGGGGACGAAAGGACTGAGCCTGAAAAGACGGTGTCTTTTTCTGCTGAGAGGTGACCTGGGGTAAAAAGGTGGATTTCCCAGCCGTTGCCGTGGCCACCAGGTCCGATAGACCAACCCCAAATAACTCCTCCCCTTTATACGGCAATACTTCCATATGCCGTTTGGAATCCGCATCACCTGACCACTGTCGCGTCCATAACCCTCTTCTGGCAGAAATGGACAGCGCACTTACTCTTGATGCCAGAGTGCAAATATCCCTCTGTGCATCACGCATATATAGAAATGCATCCTTTAAATGCTCTATAGTCAATAATATACTGTCCCTGTCCAGGGTATCAATATTTTCAGTCAGGGAATCCGACCAAGCCACCCCAGCACTGCACATCCAGGCTGAGGCGATTGCTGGTCGCAGTATAACACCAGTATGTGTGTATATACTTTTTAGGATATTTTCCAGCTTCCTATCAGCTGGTTCCTTGAGGGCGGCCGTATCCGGAGACGGTAACGCCACTTGTTTTGATAAGCGTGTGAGCGCTTTATCTACCCTAGGGGGTGTTTCCCAACGCGCCCTAACCTCTGGCGGGAAAGGGTATAATGCCAATAATTTTTTAGAAATTATCAGTTTTTTATCGGGGGAAACCCACGCTTCATCACACACCTCATTTAATTCATCTGATTCAGGAAAAACTACGGGTAGTTTTTTTTTTACACCCCACATAATACCCTTTTTTGTGGTACTTGTAGTATCAGAAATGTTCAAAACCTCCTTCATTGCCGTGATCATGTAACGTGTGGCCCTACTGGAAATCACGTTTGTTTCCTCACCGTCGACACTGGAGTCAGTGTCCGTGTCTGGGTCTGTGTCGACCATCTGAGGTAACGGGCGCTTTAGAGCCCCTGACGGTGTTTGAGACGCCTGGACCGGTACTAACTGATTTGCCGGCTGTCTCATGTCGTCAACAGTCTTTTGTAAAGTGCTGACGCTATCACGTAATTCCTTCCATAAGACCATCCAGTCAGGTGTCGACTCCCTAGGGGGTGACATCACTATTACAGGCAATTGCTCCGCCTCCACACAATTTTCCTCCTCATACATGTCGACACAAACGTACCGACACACAGCACACACACAGGGAATGCTCTGATAGAGGACAGGACCCCACTAGCCCTTTGGGGAGACAGAGGGAGAGTTTGCCAGCACATACCAGAGCGCTATATATAATGTATAGGGACAACCTTATATAAGTGTTTCTCCCTAATATAGCTGCTGTATAGATTCTTATGCCAATTTAGTGCCCCCCCCCTCTCTTGTTTTACCCTGTTTCTGTAGTGCAGGACTGCAGGGGAGAGTCAGGGAGACGTCCTTCCAGCGGAGCTGTGAGGGAAAATGGCGCTTGTGTGCTGAGGAGATAGGCTCCGCCCCCTTCTCGGCGGCCTTTCTCCCGCTTTTTTAAGGAAAACTGGCAGGGGTTAAATGCATCCATATAGCCCAGGAGCTATATGTGATGTATTTTTCGCCATCTAAGGTGTTTTTATTGCGTCTCAGGGCGCCCCCCCCCCAGCGCCCTGCACCCTCAGTGACCGGAGTGTGAAGTGTGCTGAGAGCAATGGCGCACAGCTGCGGTGCTGTGCGCTACCTTATTGAAGACAGGACGTCTTCTGCCGCCGATTTTCCGGACCTCTTCTGTTTTCTGGCTCTGTAAGGGGGCCGGCGGCGCGGCTCTGGGACCTATCCATGGCTGGGCCTGTGATCTGTCCCTCTGGAGCTAATGTCCAGTAGCCTAAGAAGCCCAATCCACTCTGCACGCAGGTGAGTTCGCTTCTTCTCCCCTTAGTCCCTCGATGCAGTGAGCCTGTTGCCAGCAGGACTCACTGAAAATAAAAAACCTAACTTGAACTTTTTCACTAAGCAGCTCAGGAGAGCCACCTAGTGTGCACCCTTCTCGTTCAGGCACAAAAATCTAACTGAGGCTTGGAGGAGGGTCATAGGGGGAGGAGCCAGTGCACACCAGGTAGTCCTAAAGCTTTTACTTTTGTGCCCAGTCTCCTGCGGAGCCGCTATTCCCCATGGTCCTTACGGAGTTCCCAGCATCCACTAGGACGTCAGAGAAATAGGAGTTATAGAAAAGCGAGTATGCATGTGTTCTAGGGATAGGTTACGTAGCGTAAGGTAAGAAAGGGTTGTATGGAATAATAGTATTGTACAGAGGGACGGATTATAAGGAATAATAAAGATAGGGAAGCAGATATGGAATAATAAAGCTATAGAGAGGCGTGTATAAAATATATTGGAATATGTAGCAATAATAGGAGGTTATGGAGAGGGAGTATAGGGAATAACATGTTTTACATTTCCATGTATTGTATGACACATCGGGAAGCGGTTATGTGACCAGGTCGAGAGACAATACCCACACCGAAATCCCGAGCAGGGGCAAGCCCGACAGTCGTCATGCCAACTAACAGAGTCTATTCCCACTCCTGAGTGTCCACAACACCCATAGAGTGGGAATAGAACCTGTAGCGAGTCCGCTGCGTGGCGGGGTCGGTATGCTGACCTCCGGAATCCCTGCCGCCAGTCTCCCAATAACAACCCGACACATCTATTCGCACATGTAAAAGTGGTAAATGTGGGAATAATTCAATTGTCTAAAACGGAGCAATTCAATTGCTGCTCTGTTTAGACGCCAGGACTTTATACGGGATTAGCCACTATTCATGGCTAAATCCCACCTACATGGGTGCGTATAAAGCAATGAGCGCCTGATCAAAGCAACAATTGAATTGTTGTGATGGGTACCCAAAAAAACATTTGAATAGCACCTTTTGTGTTTTATACTATTGTAAATCAATTTGTGGTCTCAGTCTTAGCCCATTGGGAGTTGGCCAAATTTTCTTAAGTTAGTGTTTCACTGTTATGAGGTCTATTTAAATGAAGTTGGAACTGCCGTCTATTCAATGGGGCTGCCGTTTTTCCGACTTGACGGCAATTCCGTCCCGTCGGAAAACACGTGGATTGGTGGATTAGCCGTGGATCCACGTGTTTTGTCAGATTTGTGGGCAAATCCGACAGGTTTTAGTCCCATTTTCGACAAGTCAATCCGACTTTAAAAAAAGTCGGATTGACATTGTCGAGAACGGGCAAAACCAGTCGGATTTGCCCGAAAATTAAATACAGCATTGTCGGATCCTCTGTCAAAGAGGATCCGACATGCATTGAATAGACCCCTATATATGCTATTAGCAAAGATGATCACAGTGTTGTGCGCTACACTCTGCTCTGATAAACCTGTAGCAGTGCTGTCCAAGTATTTACATGTAGACAGCTGCATATACACATACATGGTAACTTCACAGTCAGGAGCTCAATACCATTTAAAAAAGCTGTGATTTGAAAAGATGAGGGTATTTTTCAGGGATATTGAATGGGAAGGTTTGTTTTTAGGAAAAAATACTACGGAGAAATGGGAGGTACTAAAATTCCTGCTAGCTAAAAATACTCTCAAATTAATTCCTACGAGCAGCAAAAAAAAAAAAAAAAAAAAAGGAATAAAAATCACAAACCGATGTGGCTTAACAAAAAGATAAAGGAACTTATGGGCAAGAAAAGGCGAGCATTTAAAAAATACAAATCTGACAGGGAAGCAGAGTCATTTCAGCACTATAAGGAATGTAACAAATTATGCAAAAAGGAAATAAGTAGAAACTGAAAAACTAGTAGCAAAGGAAAGCAAAGCGAATCCCAAAAAATTATTTAAATACATTAATAGCAAGAGATTAAAGAAGGAGAGTGTAGGCCCTTTAAAAGACAAGTTGGGAGTCTTAAGCAAAAATGATAATGACATAGCGGACACACTAAATTAGTTTTTTTCAACAGTATTTACTAGAGATGACCCTATTCAGGGACTAACACATAATCTCAATAATGAGAATATCCCACTGATAGGTACTTATTTAAGCGAGGAAGTAGTCTGTGACCGATTAAAACATTTAAAGATTAATAAGTCACCAGGTCCCAATGGTATTCACCCAAGGGTTCTAATGGAGCTTCACTCTGAACTTGCAAAACCGCTATTTTTGATCTTTAAGGATTCAGTAATATCAGGTATGGTTCCCAAAGACTGGCGTATAGCAGAAGTAGTGCCTATATTCAAAAAGGGAAGTAAAGCTGAACCAGGTAATTATAGACCAGTTAGTCTAACATCTATAGTGGGGAAAGTACTGGAAGGTATTCTATGAGATAGTATTCAGAAGTTCCTTGAAGCCAATAAGGTCATTAAAAGGAATCAACATGGGATTATGAAGGACAGATCCCGTCAAACCAACTTACTTGGCTTTTATGAAACAGTAAGCGCAAACCTAGATCAGGGTAAAGAGGTGGATGTAATCTTTTTAGATTTTGCCAAAGCATTTGACACTGTACCACACACGAGACTTATCTACAAGCTACAAGAAACAGGGCTAGGAAGCACAATATGCACTTGGGTCAAAAACTGGTTAGATAATAGGGAGCAGGGCGTTGTGGTTAATGGATCATTTTCAAATTGGACTGAAGTGCTAAGTGGTGTGCCGCAAGGCTCAGTATTAGGACCGCTATTGTTCAATATTTTCATTAACGACCCAACAGAAGGTCTAGAGAGCATGGTGTCAATTTTTGCAGATGATACCAAATTGTGTAAAGTTATAAATGCGGAGGGGGATGCTGAGTCGCTTCAGAACGACTTAGTTAAATTAGAAGCTTGGGCAGCGAAATGGAGAATGTGATTCAATACAGACAAGTGTAAGGTAATGCACTGTGGTAACAAGAACAAAAATAACACCTACCTACTAAATGGGGTAAAATTAGGGGATTCTGTACTGGAAAAGGACTTAGGTGTCCTCATAGATAGCAAACTAAGCAGTAGTACCCAAAGTAGGACTGCAGCAAAGAAGGCTAATAAAACAGGGAATTGATGCTAGGGACGAGAGTATTATACTCCCGTTATATAAATCACTTGTGAGGCCACACCTTGAATACTGTGTACAATTCTGGGCACCATACTACAAAAAGGATATCCTGGAGCTAGAAAAGGTTCAGAGGCGGGCGACCAAACTAATAAAGGGTATGGAGACGCTGGAATACAAGGAAAGGCTTGCAAGACTAGGCATGTTTACACTGGAAAAGAGGAGTTTAAGAGGGGACATGATCAACATTTAAAAATATATAAGGGGACAATATACAGATCTTGCGCAGGACCTGTTTTTGGCTAGATCAACACAGAGAAGTCGTGGACACTCGCTCAGGTTAGAGGAGATTCCGCACAATACGGCGTAAAGGCTTTTTTACGGTAAGGACGATACGTGTTTGGAATTCCCTGCCTGAGGGAGTTGTAATGGCCGACTCAGTCAACACCTTTAAGAATGGGTTAGATAAATTCCTAATGGATAAGGATATCCAGGGTTACGGTGCATAGTCACGCACTATGGTTATTATAAAAAAAGAGGGGTAAAACGTAACGGCAGTCATCAACATCAGTCAAAATTTTATACAAAATAATAGTGCATAGGAGACCACAAATAGGTTGAACTCGATGGACAATTGTCTTTTTTCAACCTTAGATACTATGTTACTATGTATGTTTTCTATGTAAACAAAAACAGTCTAATTGAATAAGTTACTGAATGGGAGACATGGGACAAATACAGTTTCTAAAGGAATTCAAAACACCAGGATGAGGGACAGTAATATGTAATAAGTATTGATTGTTTTTACTGATACGAATAAGGAATTACTTGCATCCAGATTATAAGGGATGGAGATACCTGTGTGTACACCCCACTTGCAAAACAGGCTGTGCTGGGGAAAGCCACTGGCTCCAATGATCTGTCCAATAATGTGGACCTCTGACATCTGTGACAAGAATAACAGGTGTAAAGTCAGTGGACTACTCCTGATCAGCAACAGCACAGTGGTTATTCAGAGAATGATGCACCAATAACAGTTGTATCACACACCCGCGTGCCTATGGCACATCACCATTCCTGCCACAGATCTTCATACATATACTTCGCCCCTACCATTTAGCTGAACTCCATTAACCGTGACCCATAATTCATTCACCCTTCTCTTGCACTCCTATATTCTGTTCCGTAATACATTGCCAATCTCAGCCTCGTTCCATTATCACATTCCTCTGCCTGCAATGCACCTCATTACGAATTCTACAGATGGAGCCTCCGTTATCTTTGCTGTTTCTCCGAATAAACTGAGGTTTAGTCGCACCTAGGCGATAGCTTAGGTTGCTGAGTTCATGCACGGATATGCGCGTTGAGGCACGACTACATACTCAGCATGCAATACACATCTCCACCACTGCGTGGCTAATGCTCCACTAATCCAGTACTTTAGAGCGAATAGCGGTGGATTGATTTACAAGCTCTGGCAAATGGTCAGTGACAACTGTAATGTTAATGTACTGTATACTGTACACACAGACCAATGGCCAGAGTCAATATAAAAAAAATGTGTTTATACGGACGCAAACGAATGTGTTAAAACAGTTATCCATTGCCGTGTTACTGTATGTGAGCATCCAAGTCCCGTAGACAAAGCAATTGCATACAGACGCAACTAATGTGTATAAGCAATAATGTAGTTCATGGACGTAAACGTATGTACCGTGTTCTGCGTTATGAGCGTCCAAGTCCTGTAACGGCATACACAAACAACAATGGGGAGGGATCACTGCTTACAGTACATTTATCATGAAGCGTCGTGCCCGAGTGGTAAAGTGTGCCGCTTCCCATACTAAGAGTCCAGGGTTTGATTCCCACAGTGCAAGTACATGTTTGTTTTTTCCTGACACTTTATTAATTTTCTGTTATGTAAGCCCTCAGCTATGGAGCCAGCGATGGCATCAGTTGTGCAAGAGTCAGGGCAATGCTGAAGGAGCGTCTAAATGCCCTAGCTAAAATACACAGGGGCGATAGGGACAAGCGAGCTCTATGCACATTACGATACACCAGACTCAATCGCATAGCAAGTTGACAAAGTGGCTGCCGCCCTTGACCCTGCACCTCTCGGAAGCCCTCAGCTATGGAGCCAGCGACGGCATCAGTTTTGCAAGAGTCAGGGCAATGCTGAAGGAGCGTCTAAATCCCCTAGCTAAACTACACAGGGGCGATAGGGTTGAGGGCTTCCAAGAGGCAAGGGGTCACGGGTGGTAGCCATTTCAATAGAGTCTGGCCTGCTACAGTATTGTATGTGTACCCTACGGTGCATAGAGCTCACTTATCCTCATAGCTGCTGTGTATTTTAGATACGCTCCTGCAGCTTTGCCCTGATTTATGTAAAAATAAGAATTTACTTACCGATAATTCTATTTCTCGGAGTCCGTAGTGGATGCTGGGGTTCCTGAAAGGACCATGGGGAATAGCGGCTCCGCAGGAGACAGGGCACAAAAAGTAAAGCTTTAGGATCAGGTGGTGTGCACTGGCTCCTCCCCCTATGACCCTCCTCCAAGCCTCAGTTAGGATACTGTGCCCGGACGAGCGTACACAATAAGGAAGGATTTTGAATCCCGGGTAAGACTCATACCAGCCACACCAATCACACTGTACAACCTGTGATCTGAACCCAGTTAACAGTATGATAACAGCGGAGCCTCTGAAAAGATGGCTCACAACAATAATAACCCGATTTTTGTAACTATGTACAAGTATTGCAGATAATCCGCACTTGGGATGGGCGCCCAGCATCCACTACGGACTCCGAGAAATAGAATTATCGGTAAGTAAATTCTTATTTTCTCTATCGTCCTAGTGAATGCTGGGGTTCCTGAAAGGACCATGGGGATTATACCAAAGCTCCCAAACGGGCGGGAGAGTGCGGATGACTCTGCAGCACCGAATGAGAGAACTCCAGGTCCTCCTTAGCCAGGGTATCAAATTTGTAGGATTTTACAAACGTGTTTGCCCCTGACTAAGTAGCCGCTCGGCAAAGTTGTAAAGCCGAGACCCCTCGGGCAGCCGCCCAAGATGAGCCCACCTTCCTTGTGGAATGGGCATTTACATATTTTGGCTGTGGCAGGCCTGCCACAGAATGTGCAAGCTGAATTGTATTACACATCCAACTAGCAATAGTCTGCTTAGAAGCAAGAGCACCCAGTTTGTTGGGTGCATACAGGATAACAGCAAGTCAGTTTTCCTGACTCCAGCCGTTCTGGAACCTATATTTTCAGGGCCCTGACAACATCTAGCAACTTGGAGTCCTCCAAGTCCCTAGTAGGCGCAAGGCACCACAATAAGCTGGTTCAGGTGAAACACTGACACCACCTTAGGGAGAGAACTGGGGATGAGTCCGCAGCTCTGCCCTGTCCGAATGGACAAACAGATATGGGCTTTTTTGAGAAAAAAAACCACCAATTTGACACTCGCCTGGCCCAGGCCAGGGCCAAGAGCATGGTCACTTTTCATGTGAGATGCTTCAAATCCACAGATTTGACTGGTTTTAAACCAATGTGATTTGAGGAATCCCAGAACTACGTTGAGATCCCACAGTGCCACTGGAGGCACAAAAGGGGGTTGTATATGCAATACTCCCTTGACAAACTTCTGGACTTCAGGAACTGAAGCCAATTCTTTCTGGAAGAAAATCGACAGGGCCGAAATTTGAACCTTAATGGACCCCAATTTGAGGCCCATAGACACTCCTGTTTGCAGGAAATGCAGGAATCGACCGAGTTGAAATTTCTTCGTGGGGCCTTCCTGGCCTCACACCACGCAACATATTTTCGCCACATGTGGTGATAATGTTGTGCGGTCACCTCCTTCCTGGCTTTGACCAGGGTAGGAATGACCTCTTCCGGAATGCCTTTTTCCCTTAGGATCCGGCGTTCCACCGCCATGCCGTCAAACGCAGCTGCGGTAAGTCTTGGAACAGACATGGTACTTGCTGAAGCAAGTCCCTTCTTAGCGGCAGAGGCCATAAGTCCTCTGTGAGCATCTCTTGAAGTTCCGGGTACCAAGTCCTTCTTGGCCAATCCGGAGCCATGAGTATAGTTCTTACTCCTCTACGTCTTATAATTCTCAGTACCTTAGGTATGAGAAGCAGAGGAGGGAACACATACACCGACTGGTACACCCACGGTGTTACCAGAACGTCCACAGCTATTGCCTGAGGGTCTCTTGACCTGGCGCAATACCTGTCCCGTTTTTTGTTCAGACGGGACGCCATCATGTCCACCTTTGGTATTTCCCAACGGTTCACAATCATGTGGAAAAACTTCCCGATGAAGTTTCCACTCTCCCGGGTGGAGGTCGTGCCTGCTGAGGAAGTCTGCTTCCCAGTCTCCATTCCCGGAATGAAACACTGCTGACAGTGCTATCACATGATTTTCCGCCCAGCGAAAAGTCCTTGCAGTTTTACGTGGGCGACTGCCGTGATGTTTTTCCCACTGGATCAATACCGGCTGACCTTGAAGCAGAGGTCTTGCTAAGCTTAGAGCATTATAAAATTACCCTTAGCTCCAGTATATTTATGTGGAGAAAAGTCTCCAGACTTGATCACACTCCCTGGAAATTTTTTCCTTGTGTGACTGCTCCCCAGCCTCTCGGGCTGGCCTCCGTGGTCACCAGCATCCAATCCTGAATGCCGAATCTGCGGCCCTCTAGAAGATGAGCACTCTGTAACCACCACAGGAGAGACACCCTTGTCCTTGGATATAGGGTTATCCGCTGATGCATCTGAAGATGCGATCCGGACCATTTGTCCAGCAGATCCCACTGAAAAGTTCTTGCGTGAAATCTGCCGAATGGAATTGCTTCGTAGGAAGCCACCATTTTTACCAGGACCCTTGTGCATTGATGCACTGACACTTTTCCTGGTTTTAGGAGGTTCCTGACTAGCTCGGATAACTCCCTGGCTTTCTCTTCCGGGAGAAACACCTTTTTCTGGACTGTGTCCAGAATCATCCCTAGGCACAGCAGACGTGTCGTCGGGATCAGCTGCGATTTTGGAATATTTAGAATCCACCCGTGCTGTTGTAGCAGTATCCGAGATAGTGCTACTCCGACCTCCAACTGTTCCCTGGACTTTGCCCTTATCAGGAGATCGTCCAAGTAAGGGATAATTAAGACGCCTTTTCTTCGAAGAAGAATCATCATTTCGGCCATTACCTTGGTAAAGACCCGGGGTGCCGTGGACAATCCAAACGGCAGCGTCTGAAACTGATAGTGACAGTTCTGTACCACGAACCTGAAGTACCCTTAGTGAGAAGGGCAAATTTGGGACATGGAGGTAAGCATCCCTGATGTCCCGGGACACTATATAGTCCCCTTCTTCCTGGTTCGTTATCACTGCTCTGAGTGACTCCATCTTGATTTGAACCTTTGTAAGTGTTCAAATTTTTTAGATTTAGAATAGGTCTCACCTAGCCTTCTGGCTTCAGTACCACAATATAGTGTGGAATAATACCCCTTTCCTTGTTGTAGGAGGGGTAATTTGATTATCACCTGCTGGGAATACAGCTTGTGAATTGTTTCCCATACTGCCTCCTTGTCGGAGGGAGACCTTGGTAAAGCAGACTTCAGGAGCCTGCGAGGGGGAAACGTCTCGACATTCCAATCTGTACCCCTGGGATACTACTTGTAGGATCCAGGGGTCCTGTACGGTCCCAGCGTCATGCTGAGAGCTTGGCAGAAGCGGTGGAAGGCTTCTGTTCCTGGGAATGGGCTGCCTGCTGCAGTCTTCTTCCCTTTCCTCTATCCCTGGGCAGATATGACTCTTATAGGGACGAAAGGACTGAGGCTGAAAAGACGGTGTCTTTTTCTGCAGAGATGTGACTTAGGGTAAAAACGGTGGATTTTCCAGCAGTTGCCGTGGCCACCAGGTCCGATGGACCGACCCCAAATAACTCCTCTTCCTTTATACGGCAATACACCTTTGTGCCGTTTGGAATCTGCATCACCTGACCACTGTCGTGTCCATAAACATCTTCTGGCAGATATGGACATCGCACTTACTCTTGATGCCAGAGTGCAAATATCCCTCTGTGCATCTCGTATATATAGAAATGCATCCTTTAAATGCTCTATAGTCAATAAAATACTGTCCCTGTCAAGGGTATCAATATTTTTAGTCAGGGAATCCGACCAAGCCACCCCAGCTCTGCACATCCAGGCTGAGGCGATCGCTGGTCGCAGTATAACACCAGTATGTGTGTATATACTTTTTATGATATTTTCCAGCCTCCTGTCAGCTGGCTCCTTGAGGACGGCCCTATCTATAGACGGTACCGCCACTTGTTTTGATAAGCGTGTGAGCGCCTTATCCACCCTAAGGGGTGTTTCCCACCGCGCCCTAACTTCTGGCGGGAAAGGGTATACCGCCAATAATTTTCTATCGGGGGGAACCCACGCATCATCACACACTTCATTTAATTTATCTGATTCAGGAAAAACTACAGGTAGTTTTTTCACATCCCACATAATACCCTCTTTTGTGGTACTTGTAGTATCAGAAATATGTAACACCTCCTTCATTGCCCTTAACAAGTAACGTGTGGCCCTAAAGGGAAATACGTTTGTTTCTTCACCGTCGACACTGAAATCAGTGTCCGTGTCTGTGTCTGTCGACCGACTGAGGTAAAAGGACGTTTTAACGCCCCTGACGGTGTTTGAGACGCCTGGACAGGTACTAATTTGTTTGCCAGCCGTCTCATGTCGCCAACCGACCTTGCAGCGTGTTGACATTATCACGTAATTCCATAAATAAGCCATCCATTCCGGTGTCGACTCCCTAGAGAGTGACATCACCATTACAGGCAATTTGCTCCGCCTCCTCACCAACATCGTCCTCATACATGTCGACACACACGTACCGACATATAGCACACACACACAGGGAATGCTCTGATAGAGGACAGGACCCCACTAGCCCCTTGGGGAGACAGAGGGAGAGTTTGCCAGCACACACCAAAACGCTATATTTTACAGGGATAGCCTTATAATAAGTGCTCCCTTATAGCTGCTTTTATAAAATCACAATTTCGCCAAATTTTGCCCCCCCTCTCTTGATTTAACCCTGTTTCTGTAGTGCAGTGCAGGGGAGAGCCTGGGAGCCTTCCTGACCAGCGGAACTGTGTGAGGAAATGGCGCTGTGTGCTGAGGAGATAGGCCCCGCCCCCTTTTCGGCGGGCTCGTCTCCCGCTTAAAAATGGATTCTGGCAGGGGTTAAATATCTCCATATAGCCCCGGAGGCTATATGTGAGGTATTTTTTGCCAAAAAAAGGATTTTCATTGCTGCCCAGGGCGCCCCCCCCCAGCGCCCTGCACCCTCAGTGACTGCCGTGTGAAGTGTGCTGAGAGCAATGGCGCACAGCTGCAGTGCTGTGCGCTACCTTAAGAAGACTGAGGAGTCTTCTGCCGCCGATTCTGGACCTTCTTCTCTTTTCAGCATCTGCAAGGGGGCCGGCGGCGAGGCTCCGGTGACCATCCAGGCTGTACCTGTGATCGTCCCTCTGGAGCTAATGTCCAGTAGCCAAAGAAGCCAATCCATCCTGCACGCAGGTGAGTTCACTTCTTCTCCCCTAAGTCCCTCGATGCAGTGATCCTGTTGCCAGCAGGACTCACTGTAAAATAAAAAACCTAAGCTAAACTTTTCTAAGCAGCTCTTTAGGAGAGCCACCTAGATTGCACCCTTCTCGGCCGGGCACAAAAACCTAACTGAGGCTTGGAGGAGGGTCATAGGGGGAGGAGCCAGTGCACACCACCTGATCCTAAAGCTTTACTTTTTGTGCCCTGTCTCCTGCGGAGCCGCTATTCCCCATGGTCCTTTCAGGAACCCCAGCATCCACTAGGACGATAGAGAAACTTGTGTGCACACTTCTACTGAATGTGAAGGTATAGTACAATAGATACAAAAAAAGAGGATTTTGGTACTTACCGATAAATCCATTTCTCTGAATCCTCTAGGGGACACTGGAGTCCTATACAGTAGGGGTGTGAAGCTTGCAACCGGAGGTGTGGCATAATCTAAAATTAGCATTGTGTGCACAGCCGGCTCCCCCCCCTTCACATCCCTCCTCCCTCAGTTTGGAAAATTTGACTGAGAGAATAGGACATGATACTATAGCACTTGACGAGGAACCGAACCGTACAACATGTCAAACAGTATCCAAGAAACGGTTAACCGAAAAACGAACGCTGTTTGTACGAACTGTTTAAACAAGAACTTCGAACACAGCAGGCTGACAGCACCGAGGCGGGCGTCCAGTGTCCCCTAGAGGATTCAGAGAAATGGATTTATCGGTAAGTACCAAAATCCTCTTTTCTCTTTCATCCACTAGGGGACACTGGAGTCCTATACAGTAGGGGACGTCCCAAAGTTATCCCCAAGGGAGGGAGTGCTGTCGGTGGCCTGCAAAACTAAACGTCCGAACTTAGAGTCTCCGGACGCAAAGTTATCAAACCTGCAATAATTTGTGAACGTGTGGGCTAAAGACCACGTTGCCACTCTGCAAAGTTGAGTAGTGGAAGCACCTCTGGCATCCGCCCATGAGGCCCCACTGATCGGGTGGTAGGAGCACCCGCCTGAACCGAAACCTGTGTTACAGGAAATATAAGCTTGCCGAATGGCAAGTCAAATCCGTCTAGACAAAGACTGCATAGGTGCAGGCCAAAACTTCCGTGGCCCATCTAAAAACAAAACAAATGGTCCGACCTTCGGAAAAGTCGATGTAACCTACACGTATACCCCTAAAAACTCGGACAACATGCAAAGACACGTCCCAATCTGCAAGACCCTAGGAAGAGGGGGCCATGCATGGCTGGTTTACGTGAAGCCCCGAAACAAACTTAGGAAGGAAATCTGTTCCTGTACGGAATCCCGTCCTATCCGCATGAAAAATGAAAAAGGGACATTTACCCTATAAGGCTCCCAACTCATGAACCCGCCTGGCCGAAACCAAGGCAAGCAATAATGTGATCTCCCAAGAGATATTTCTGGTCTTTCTTGCAAACGGCTCAAAAGTTGGAGTTTTCAAAAACTCCAACTCCAAAATTAAGTCCCCCGGCTCAGTGGGAGGACGAAAAGGGGAACGTATGCTCAGAACCCCCAGTAAAAAGGTTTGACCTCTGGCAAGGATGCCAACCGCCGTAGAATATAGGATGGAGAGCGCTGAAATTTGAACCTTCAGAACGCCCAGTATCAGTTCTACCTCTAGACCGGCCTGAAGGAAAATAGAAGTCTGGATAAGTGGAAATTCGTCGAATTTCACCCACGTACTTGACACCAGGCCATATATCTCTTCCAATCTATGTAGTAGTACATGATTGTGACCAGCTATTTAGCGACAAACATCGTAGAAATGGCCGTTCTTGGTATCTCCCTGTCTCTTAAGATCCGGGTTTCAAGAGCCACGCCGTTAAACTCGACCTGTGCAGGACTGGGTGTTGAAACGGTCCCTGATAGAACAGGTCCTCCCTCCGAGGCCACTGCCAAGGATCTTCCCCTAGTAATCCTGGCAGTTCTGAGTACAACTGCGGGACCAGTCTGGTGCGATCAGGATCGCCCACATTCGTTCTCTTTTCAACCCTTTCGGAAACCTGGGTATGAATGGGAAAGGAGGAAAAATTTAAACCCTCCTGCAACACCAAGGAAGCGTTAATGCGTCCACTCCGTCTGCTGCTGGATCCCTTGTCCTGGACACATATCTGGGCAGCTGATGGTTTTGTCAAGACGTCATTAGGTCAACTTGACGTAGACCCCATCTCCATACCACCATGTCGAACATCCGTGTAGGCACCACTCTCCCGGATGCATGTCCTGGCGACATGAGAGAATCTGCTTTCCCAGTATTCATCCCCTGGAATGAACACTGCCAAGAGGATGATGCGTCGCCTTTCTGCCAACAACAAGAACCTTGTGTCAGCCCTTGGCGCCTTCTTGCTCATTGTTCCTCCTTGACGGTTTAAGCAAGCCGTCGTCATGCCATTGTCCGACCGTATCCTGACGTGTTGACCCATGACTAGGTCTTCGGCTAAGTACACCGCTCTCAGTTCGAGAATGTACATGGGCAGGCTGCTCTCCAGTAACGTCCATCTGCCCTCAAACTGATGTTCCTCTAAGACGACACCCAAACTTCTGAAACTGTCGTCTGTTGTCAGGATCCTCTAATCCCAAATGCCGAATCTCTAGCCAGCTGCGAGATTCCTATGTGACAACCACCAAATTAAGGAGGTTCGTATGCGCGGTGGAAACCGGATTCTTCGATATAGAAACCAGTGCGAACTTGCTCCCTAAGCAATGAGGTTTATCTGGAATTGTTGAAAATGAAGTCTGCCGTATTGGAGAGCCTCGAACAATGCCACCATTGTTCCGAGAAGATGCACACAGAGGTGTAGCGAAACCGTGTGTGTGTCCGCAGTTCCTGAGCCACTAAGCTCTGCAGGCCCGGGACCTTGCACTCTGGTAGGAACACTCCCAAGTGTACCGTGTCCAAGAGGAGACTGAGGAATTGAATCTGTTGAGTTGGCATGAGGATGGGTTTCTGGAAATTTACAATCCACCCATGTTGCATGAGAAATAGATGAGAAGTCTGAACATCCTTGATCAACTGTTCCCATGCCTTGATCCGGAGATCGTCTAGAGACGGTACAATCGTGACACTCAACAAACTCAATCCTGCAACCATGATTGCCATGGGCTTCGTAAAGATTTGTTTTGATGATAGACCTAATGGCAAGGCCCAGAATTGGCAGCGATCCATCACCAGTGCGAACCCTACTCAGCCTGGTGAGGAGCCCAGATTTGGATATGCAGACATGCATCCTGTATGCTTTCTGAGGGCAGTGGGGCAATCCCGTTGTAAACAAACGGACTGTGAGGTCTTTGTGAAAATCCAGTTTTTTGGGAGATTATGTTGTTTATGTAAAGGTCTGGTGAGGTTGTGGCCCAGATGTCCCTAAAACCTTCCAGACGTGAGCCCACCAACGGGGACCCCAGGTGAGCTGCTAGGCTGTCATGCCACGGTTTTGTCAGCAGGTTTATCCTGCTTTCTGGTTTCTGCCTGTGAGCGGCCTCTCCTCTGCCCCCACGTACTTGTGTACCGAAACCTCTTACCCGGGCTCAAAAAGGACAGCGATCTAAATTAATGGAATGAAAAACTGGTCCCAAATAACCTCTCCGAACCTGTGGAGTGGTTCTTGTATAAGGCGTAGGCATAAAGGTGGACTTTCCTGCAGGAGCCTACAAAATCCACTTGTCCAACTGTAGACTGAAAAGCATTTCACCCCCAAAGGGGGTGGATTCTACCGCCTTCATGGTGTCAGAGTCTCCCTGCCATTCTCTGAGCCATAAAATCCGTCTAACCGATATGGCCGATGCGGAGATGCGCGATGCTATCCTGCCAATATCCTTTGAAGCTTGCCACAAGCATGAAACAGATTCATGACTGTGTTCCGCCCGTTGGGTAATCTTTCCTAAGCTATTTTTCCTAAATAGCCTGTACAATACGTCCAGACCATGCTCCCATGGCCCTGTAGACCCAAGTTCAGATGATCGCAGGTTTCTGTGTTGCACCTGCTGCTACCAAAACTTTGCCTTGCAAAACAGTCACATTAAGTATTGGTAAGATTGTCTTCTTCGACAATCTTCCTAGGGAAGCATCCACTACTGGTGGGTTCTCCCACTTAACCATTACACCCATAGGCAGGGGATAAGTGACTTGAGACCCCTTATTCTTTTTTTTTTTTTTTCTCCGGACATTGAAAATGTTGGTCAGGGGATTCCCAAGCCTCTTCCATTTGAGATTGGAGGGATTTAGGAATGGCAACCACTACTGAACGCGGCTTTTGGGATTCGAACAATTCGAATTCTTCTTCCATTTCCGCTTCAAATAAAGACTCAAGACCTGAGATTGCCGTGTCCTTTTCTGGAAAATCGGCAGTTAGGTTAGATTCAATGAACTCACCTTCCTCTGCATCGATGAGAAGACCCTCTTCCTCCTTCCGGTATAATAGGAAGAGGTCTCTTAACTGCCTTGCGCACATTCGTTTCTGTATGTGTGGGTGGCGTTAACCTGATGAGAAATTCCTCCACCAATCTTAGTTTTATTCTATTTGCAAAGTTGAGCGTGTTCCCTTCCTTCACGCTTTCTGCAACCGCAATCTGGTTTAGCGTGCTTGGCTGGTGCTTTTGACTGAAACAGCAGACACACACATATAGAATATTCAGCGGTACTTTAACCCTTTTAATTAGGTAGAGAAAGACCGTAGGGATGATGCAAACGATAGCCTTTACCTGGCCGGCTGTGTCTTCAGAATTAAAATAAGATTTTACTTACCGATAAATCTATTTCTCGTAGTCCGTAGTGGATGCTGGGGACTCCGTCAGGACCATGGGGAATAGCGGGCTCCGCAGGAGACAGGGCACATCTAAAAAGCCTTTTAGGTCACATGGTGTGTACTGGCTCCTCCCCCCATGACCCTCCTCCAAGCCTCAGTTAGGTACTGTGCCCGGACGAGCGTACACAATAAGGAAGGATCTTGAATCCCGGGTAAGACTCATACCAGCCACACCAATCACACCGTACAACTTGTGATCTGAACCCAGTTAACAGTATGATAACAAAACGAAGTAGCCTCTAAAAAGATGGCTCACAACAATAGTAATAACCCGATTTTTGTAACAATAACTATGTACAAACATTGCAGACAATCCGCACTTGGGATGGGCGCCCAGCATCCACTACGGACTACGAGAAATAGATTTATCGGTAAGTAAAATCTTATTTTCTCTAACGTCCTAGTGGATGCTGGGGACTCCGTCAGGACCATGGGGATTATACCAAAGCTCCCAAACGGGCGGGAGAGTGCGGATGACTCTGCAGCACCGAATGAGAGAACTCCAGGTCCTCCTTAGCCAGAGTATCAAATTTGTAAAATTTTACAAACGTGTTCTCCCCTGACCACGTAGCTGCTCGGCAAAGTTGTAATGCCGAGACCCCTCGGGCAGCCGCCCAGGATGAGCCCACTTTCCTTGTGGAGTGGGCCTTTACAGATTTAGGCTGTGGCAGGCCTGCCACAGAATGTGCAAGTTGGATTGTGCTACATATCCAACGTGCAATCGTCTGTTTAGACGCAGGAGCACCCATCTTGTTGGGTGCATACAATATAAACAACGAGTCAGATTTTCTGACTCCAGCTGTCCTTGAAATATATATTTTCAATGCTCTGACAACGTCCAGTAACTTGGAGTCCTCCAAGTCGCTAGTCGCCGCAGGCACCACAATAGGCTGGTTCAAGTGAAAAGCCGAAACCACCTTAGGGAGAAATTGAGGACGTGTCCGCAATTCTGCCCTGTCCGAATGGAAAATCAGATATGGGCTTTTGTACGACAAAGCCGCCAATTCTGAAACTCTCCTGGCTGAAGCCAGGGCCAATAGCATGGTTACCTTCCATGTAAGGTATTTTAAATCTACCGATTTTAAAGGCTCAAACCAATGAGATTTGAGAAAATTTAGAACCACGTTCAAATCCCACGGTGCCACTGGAGGCACTATTGGGGGTTGTATATGTAGTACACCTTTTACAAAAGTCTGTACTTCAGGCACTGACGCCAATTCTTTCTGGAAGAAAATTGATAAGGCCGAAATTTGAACTTTAATGGACCCCAATTTTAGGCCCATAGACAATCCTGCTTGCAGGAAATGTAAGAATCGACCCAATTGAAATTCTTCCGTTGGAGCCTTCTTGGCCTCACACCACGCAACATATTTTCTCCAAATACGGTGATAATGTTGTGCGGTCACATCTTTCCTGGCTTTAATTAAAGTCGGAATAACTTCCTCAGGAATGCCCTTTTCTTTTAGAATCCGGCGTTCAACCGCCATGCCGTCAAACGCAGTCGCGGTAAGTCTTGGAACATACAAGGTCCCTGTTGAAGCAGGTCCCTTCTTAGAGGTAGAGGCCACGGATCCTCCGTGAGCATCTCTTGAAGTTCTGGATACCAAGTTCTTCTTGGCCAGTCCGGAGCTACCAGTATTGTTCTTACTCCTCTTTTCCGTATAATTCTCAGTACCTTTGGTATGAGAGGCAGAGGAGGGAACACATATACTGACTGGTACACCCATGGTGTTACCAGAGCGTCCACAGCTATTGCCTGTGGGTCTCTTGACCTGGCGCAATACCTGTCCAACTTTTTGTTGAGGCGAGACGCCATCATGTCCACCTTTGGTTTTTCCCAACGGTTCACCATCATGTTGAAAACTTCTGGATGAAGTCCCCACTCTCCCGGGTGAAGGTCGTGTCTGCTGAGGAAGTCTGCTTCCCAGTTGTCCACTCCCGGGATGAACACTGCTGACAGTGCTACGACATGATTCTCCGCCCAGCGCAGAATCCGTGCAGTTTCCGTCATTGCACTTCTGCTTCTCGTGCCGCCTTGTCGGTTGACGTGGGCGACTGCCGTGATGTTGTCGGACTGGATCAGCACCGGCTGATCCTGAAGCAGAGGTCTTGCTTGGCTTAGGGCATTGTATATCGCTCTTAGCTCCAGTATATTTATGTGAAGAGACTTTTCCAGGTTTGACCACACACCCTGGAAGTTTCTTCCCTTTGTGACTGCTCCCCAACCTCGTAGGCTGGCATCCGTAGTCACCAGGACCCAGTCCTGTATGCCGAATCTGCGGCCCACTAACAGATGGGCCGTCTGTAACCACCACAGGAGAGACAATCTTGTTCTTGGTGACAATGTTATCCTCTGATGCATGTGCAGATGCGATCCGGACCATTTGTCCAGTAGATCCCACTGGAATGTCCGTGCATGGAATCTGCCGAAAGGAATCGCTTCGTACGAAGCCACCATTTTTCCCAGGACTCTCGTGCATTGATGTACTGACACAGTTCCTGGTTTTAGGAGGTTCCTGACAAGTTCGGATAGCTCCTTTGCCTTCTCCTCTGGGAGAAATACCTTTTTCTGAACCGTGTCCAGAATCATGCCCAAAAACAACAGATGTGTTGTCGGAGTCAATTGAGATTTTGGAAGATTTAGAATCCACCCATGTTGCCGAAGCACTACTTGTGATAGTGCCACACTGGCTTCCAGCTGTTCTCTGGACTTTGCCCTTATTAGGAGATCGTCCAAGTACGGGATAATTAATACGCCTTTTCTTCGTAGAAGAACCATCATTTCGGTCATTACCTTGGTAAAGACCCGAGGAGCCGTGGACAAACCAAACGGCAGCGTTTGAAACTGATAATGACAGTCTTGTATCACGAACCTGAGATACCCTTGGTGTGAAGGGTAAATTGGGACATGTAGATAAGCATCTTTTATGTCCAAGGACACCATGAAGTCCCCCTCTTCCAGGTTTGCTATCACTGCTCTGAGTGACTCCATCTTGAACTTGAATTTCTGTATATACAGGTTCAAGGATTTCAGATTTAGAATAGGTCTTACCGAACCGTCCGGTTTCGGTACCACAAATAGTGTGGAATAATACCCCTTTCCCTGTTGTAGGAGGGGTACCTTGACTATCACCTGCTGAGAATACAGCTTGTGAATGGCTTCCAAAACCAACGTCCTTTCTGAGGGAGACGTTGGTAAAGCAGACTTTAGGAACCGGCGAAGAGGAGACCTTTCGAACTCTAGCATGTACCCCTGAGATATTATCTGCAGGACCCACGGGTCTACTTGTGAGTGATCCCATTGATTGCTGAAATTTTTGAGCCGACCCCCCACCGTTCCTAAGTCCACTTGTACAGCCCCAGCGTCATGCTGATGGCTTTGTAGAAACCGGGGCGGGCTTCTGTTCCTGGGTAGGGGCTGCTTGCTGCCCTTTCTTACCCTTTTCTCTGCCTCGCGGCAGATAAGACTGTCCTTTTGGTCGCTTTTTATAGGAGCGAAAGGACTGCGGCTGAAAAGACGGTGTCTTTTTCTGTTGGGAAGGAGTCTGAGGTAAAAAAGTGGATTTGCCGGCAGTTGCCGTGGCCACCAAGTCCGAAAGACCGACCCCAAACAATTCCTCTCCCTTGTATGGCAATACTTCCATATGCCTCTTGGAATCCGCATCACCTGACCACTGTCGCGTCCATAAACTTCTTCTGGCAGATATGGACATTGCGCTTACTCTTGATGCTAGAGTACAAACATCTCTCTGAGCATCTCGCATATAAAGAAAAGCATCCTTTAATTGCTCTAGAGTCAATAAAATACTGTCCCTATCCAGGGTATCAATATTTTCAGTCAGAGAATCCAACCACACTACCCCAGCACTGCACATCCAGGCTGAGGCTATTGCCGGTCGCAGTATAACACCAGTATGCGTGTATATACTCTTCAGTGTAGTTTCCAGCCTCCTATCTGCTGGATCCTTGAGGGCGGCCGTATCAGGAGACGGCAACGCCACTTGCTTTGATAAACGTGTGAGCGCCTTATCCACCCTAGGGGGTGTTTCCCAGCGCGCCCTAACCTCTGGTGGGAAAGGGTATAATGCCAATAACTTCTTTGAAATTGGCAATTTTCTATCGGGGGTAACCCACGCTTCATCACACACATCATTCAATTCCTCTGATTCTGGGAAAAATACAGGCAGTTTTTTAACCCCCCACATAATACCCCTTTTTGAGGTACCAGTAGTATCAGAGAGCTGCAAAGCCTCCTTCATTGCCGTGATCATATAACGTGTGGCCCTATTGGAAAATACGTTTACTTCCTCACCGTCGACACTAGATTCATCTGTGTCGGTACCCGTGTCGACTGACTGAGGTAAGGGACGTTTTACAGCCCCTGACGGTGTCTGAGATGCCTGAACCGGTACTAACTGGTTTGCCGGGCGTCTCATTTCGTCAACTGACTTTTGTAATGTGCTGACATTATCACGTAATTCCATAACCAAAGCCATCCATTCCGGTGTCGACTCCCTAGGGGGTGACATTACCATCATCGGCAATTGCTCTGCCTCCACACCAACTTCGTCCTCATACATGTCGACACACACGTACCGACACACACAGCAGCCACACAGTGAATGCTCTATTGAAGACAGGACCCTCCTAGCCCTTTGGGGAGACAGAGGGAGAGTTTGCCAGCACACACCAAAAGCGCTATACTGTATATAACAACCCTAGAAGGTGTTGTTTCTATATATGCGCTCTCAATATATAATTATATCGCCAATTTATGCCCCCCCTCTCTTTGTTACCCTGTTTCTGTAGTGCAGTGCAGGGGAGAGTCGTGGGAGCCTTCCTCACCAGCGGAGCCGTGCAGGAAAATGGCGCCGAGTGCTGAGGAGAATAAGCTCCGCCCCTTTTTCGGCGGCTTTTCTCCCGGTTTTTCTAATAAACTGGCCTGGGTTAAATACATACATATAGCCTTAATGGCTATATGCGATGTATTTATTTGCCTCTAAGGTACTCTATATTGCTGCCCAGGGCGCCCCCAGCAGCGCCCTGCACCCTCCGTGACCGAGATCCGTGAGCCGTGTAGCAACAATGGCGCACAGCTGCAGTGCTGTGCGCTACCTCTATGAAGACTGAAGTCTTCTGCCGCCTGTTTCCGGACCTCCGTTCTGCCGTTCTTCAGCGTCTGTAAGGGGGATCGGCGGCGCGGCTCCGGGACGAACCCCAGGCTGACCTGTGTTCCGACTCCCTCTGGAGCTCAGTGTCCAGTAGCCTAAGACTTCAATCCTCCTGCAGGCAGGTGAGTTGCAAGTCTCTCCCCTAAGTCCCTCGTTGCAGTGCTCCTGTCGCCAGCAGGAGACACTGATTAGAAACCTAAAAAAAAACTTTTCTAACTAGCTCTTTAAGAGAGCCACCTAGATTGCACCCTCTCGGACGGGCACAAAAACCTAACTGAGGCTTGGAGGAGGGTCATGGGGGGAGGAGCCAGTACACACCATGTGACCTAAAAGGCTTTTTAGATGTGCCCTGTCTCCTGCGGAGCCCGCTATTCCCCATGGTCCTGACGGAGTCCCCAGCATCCACTAGGACGTTAGAGAAATTATTATTATCTTCCATATAACAGCCGTCTTACAACCCTTGCACCTCCAACTGTGAATCAGCTTTTATGAGCGGGGTTGATGTTCAGTTGCATCTCTTTATTTTCACAGGATCTTATAAATAGAAGTCCTTGAAAATATAAAGCATAAAGATCTATGATTAATACACAGGAAGGATGCTTTGCAGCAGCAACCACTATTCACCAGAAGAGGGAGCCAAATCCTCTATTTTTAACAGGCCAGATTTCTCATAAGTAGAGGGAGCACTCATATTTTAATATAAGACCCCACCCCATATTCTGACTGGCCAGACCTCATCTCCCCACGAAGAGGGGCGTGTTCTTGCTAACAGTGACGTTTGGCGCCTCTTTGTCCCAAAAAATGGCCGCATTTGAAAATTTTGTGACACCTCAAGTACATCTACATAGGTAACCTGTGGCCGCCGGAGCCCCTAATGTCCCAGCGCTAGTTGTTTACCTGCTCCACGTTAGGAAACGATGGAGCCCCTAGTCTGCCGTGGCCTCCCGTTCTCGCAGCGCGTCCCATAGCGAGACGCCTCTGCTGCATGAGTCACCCTCCACCCCGCCGCTCACACAACACCGTCTTTCCCAATCTCCTCCCCATGCTGCACCGCGGAGTTACCTCGCCGCGTGTGTGAAGTTGTGCAAGTTGAATTGTGTTACAAATCCAACGAGCAATCGACTGCTTAGAAGCAGGCGCACCCAACTTGTTGGGTGCATACAGTATAAACAGCGAGTCAGATTTTCTGACTCCAGCCGTCCTTGAAATGTATATTTTTAAAGCTCTGACAACGTCCAACAACTTGGAGTCCTCCAAGTCGCTTGTAGCCGCAGGCACTACAATAGGCTGGTTCAGGTGAAACGCTGATACCACCTTAGGGAGAAAATGCGGACGCGTCCGCAGCTCTGCCCTATCCGAATGGAAAATTAAATAAGGGCTTTTATAAGATAAAGCCGCCAGTTCAGATACTCTCCTGGCGGACGCCAGGGCCAGTAACATAGTCACTTTCCATGTGAGATATTTCAAATCCACATTTTTTAGTGGTTCAAACCAATGGGATTTGAGGAAATCTAAAACTACATTTAGATCCCACGGTGCCACCGGAGGCACCACAGGAGGCTGTATATGCAGTACTCCTTTGACAAAAGTCTGGACCTCAGGAACTGAGGCCAATTCTTTTTGGAAGAATATTGACAGGGCCGAAATTTGAACCTTAATAGATCCCAATTTGAGACCCATAGACAATCCTGATTGCAGGAAATGTAGGAAACGACCCAGTTGAAATTCCTCCGTCGGAGCACTCCGATCCTCGCACCACGCAACATATTTCCGCCAAATGCGGTGATAATGCTTCGCGGTGACTTCCTTTCTTGCCTTAATCAAGGTAGGAATGACTTCTTCTGGAATGCCTTTTCCTTTTAGGATCTGGCGTTCAACCGCCATGCCGTCAAACGCAGCCGCGGTAAGTCTTGGAATAGACACGGTCCCTGCTGAAGCAGGTCCTGTCTTAGAGGTAGAGGCCACGGATCGTCCGTGACCATCTCTTGAAGTTCCGGGTACCAAGACCTACTTGGCCAATCCGGAGCCACTAGTATCGTTCTTACTCCGCTTTGCCGTATGATTCTCAATACCTTTGGTATGAGAGGCAGAGGAGGAAACACATACACCGACTGGTACACCCAAGGTGTTACCAGCGCGTCCACAGCTATTGCCTGCGGATCTCTTGACCTGGCGCAATACCTGTCCAGTTTTTTGTTGAGGCGAGACGCCATCATGTCCACCATTGGTCTTTCCCAACGGTTTATTAGCATGTGGAAAACTTCTGGATGAAGTCCCCACTCTCCCGGGTGAAGATCGTGTCTGCTGAGGAAGTCTGCTTCCCAGTTGTCCACTCCCGGGATGAACACTGCTGACAGTGCTATCACGTGATTCTCCGCCCAGCGAAGGATCCTGGCAGCTTCTGCCATTGCACTCCTGCTTCTTGTGCCGCCCTGTCTGTTTACATGGGCGACTGCCGTGATGTTGTCCGACTGGATCAACACCGGTCTTCCTTGAAGCAGAGGTTCCGCCTGGCTTAGAGCATTGTAGATTGCTCTTAGTTCCAGAATGTTTATGTGAAGAGACTTTTCCAGGCTCGACCACACTCCCTGGAAGTTTCTTCCTTGTGTGACTGCTCCCCAGCCTCTCAGGCTGGCGTCCGTGGTCACCAGGATCCAATCCTGTATGCCGAATCTGCGGCCCTCCAATAGATGAGCCCTCTACAACCACCACAGAAGAGATACCCTTGTCCTTGGAGACAGGGTTATCCGCAGGTGCATCTGAAGATGCGTGCATTGATGTACAGACACCTTTCCTGGTTTTAGGAGATTCCTGACCAGGTCGGATAACTCCTTGGCTTTTTCCTCGGGAAGAAAAACCTTTTTCTGAACCGTGTCCAGAATCATCCCTAGGAACAGCAGACGAGTTGTCGGCATTAATTGGGATTTTGGAATATTCAGAATCCATCCGTGCTGCTTTAGCACCTCTTGAGATATTGCTAATCCCATCTCTAGCTGTTCTCTGGACCTTGCCCTTATTAGGAGATCGTCCAAGTATGGGATAATTAATACGCCTTTTCTTCGAAGAAGAATCATCATCTCGGCCATTACCTTTGTAAAGACCCGAGGTGCCGTGGACAAACCAAACGGCAGCGTCTGAAACTGATAGTGACAGTTTTGTACAACGAACCTGAGGTACCCCTGGTGTGAGGGGTAAATTGGAACGTGGAGATACGCATCCTTGATGTCCAAGGATACCATAAAGTCCCCTTCTTCCAGGTTCGCTATCACTGCTCTGAGTGACTCCATCTTGAACTTGAACTTCTTTATGTACAGGTTCAAGGACTTCAGATTTAGAATAGGCCTTACCGAGCCATCCGGCTTCGGTACCACAAATAGAGTGGACTAATACCCCTTCCCTTGTTGTAGAAGAGGTACCTTGACTATCACCTGCTGAGAGTACAGCTTGTGAATGGCTTCCAAAACCGTCTCCCTTTCGGAAGGGGACGTTGGTAAAGCAGACTTCAGGAAACGGCGAGGTGGATCTGTCTCTAATTCCAACCTGTACCCCTGAGATATTATCTGCAGGATCCAGGGATCTACCTGCGAGTGAGCCCACTGCGCGCTGTAATTTTTGAGACGACCTCCCACCGTCCCCAAGTCCGCTTGAGAAGCCCCAGCGTCATGCTGAGGCTTTTGTAGAAGCCGGGGAGGGCTTCTGTTCCTGGGAAGGAGCTGCCTGTTGCTGTTTCTTCCCTCGACCTCTGCCTCGTGGCAGATATGAATAGCCCTTTGCTCTCTTATTTTTAAAGGAACGAAAGGGCTGCGGTTGAAAAGTCGGTGCCTTTTTCTGTTGGGGAGTGACTTGAGGTAGAAAGGTGGATTTCCCGGCTGTAGCCGTGGCCACCAAATCTGATAGACCGACTCCAAATAACTCCTCCCCTTTATACGGCAAAACTTCCATATGCCGTTTTGAATCCGCATCGCCTGTCCACTGTCGCGTCCATAAAGCTCTTCTGGCCGAAATGGACATAGCACTTACCCGTGATGCCAGTGTGCAGATATCCCTCTGTGCATCACGCATATAAAGAAATGCATCCTTTATTTGTTCTAACGACAGTAAAATATTGTCCCTGTCCAGGGTATCAATATTTTCAATCAGGGACTCTGACCAAACTACCCCAGCACTGCACATCCAGGCAGTCGCTATAGCTGGTCGTAGTATAACACCTGCATGTGTGTATATACTTTTTTGGATATTTTCCATCCTCCTATCTGATGGATCTTTAAGTGCGGCCGTCTCAGGAGAAGGTAACGCCACTTGTTTTGATAAGCGTGTTAGCGCCTTGTCCACCCTAGGAGGTGTTTCCCAGCGCTCCCTAACCTCTGGCGGGAAAGGGTATAATGCCAATAATTTCTTTGAAATTATCAGCTTTTTATCAGGGGCAACCCACGCTTCATCACACACGTCATTTAATTCTTCTGATTCAGGAAAAACTATAGGTAGTTTTTTCACACCTCACATAATACCCTGTTTAGTGGTACCTGTAGTATCAGCTAAATGTAACGCCTCCTTCATTGCCAAAATCATATAACGTGTGGCCCTACTGGAAAATACGGTTGATTCGTCACCGTCACCACTGGAATCAGTGCCTGTGTCTGGGTCTGTGTTGACAGACTGAGGCAAAGGGCGTTTTACAGCCCCTGACGGTGTTTGAGGCGCCTGGACAGGCACTAATTGATTGTCCGGCCGCCTCATGTCGTCAAACGACTGCTTTAGCGTGTTGACACTATCCCGTAATTCCATAAATAAAGGCATCCATTCTGGTGTCGACCCCCTAGGAGGTGACATCCCCATATTTGGCAATTGCTCCGCCTCCACACCAATATCGTCCTCATACATGTCGACACACACGTACCGACACACAGCAGACACACAGGGAATGCTCTAAACGAAGACAGGACCCACTAGCCCTTTGGGGAGACAGAGGGAGAGTCTGCCAGCACACACCAAAAAGCGCTATATATGACAGGGATAGCCTTATAATAAATGCTCCCTTATAGCTGCTTTATATATATCAAGATATTGCCATTAAATTTGCCCCCCCTCTCTGTTTTACCCTGTTTCTGTAGTGCAGTGCAGGGGAGAGACCTGGGAGCCGTCCTGACCAGCGGAGCTGTGAGAGGAAATGGCGCCGTGTGCTGAGGAGATAGGCCCCGCCCCTTTTTCGGCGGGCTCGTCTCCCGCTATTTTGTGAATACAGGCAGGGGTTAAATATCTCCATATAGCCTCTGGGGGCTATATGTGAGGTATTTTTAGCCTTTATATAGGTTTACATTTGCCTCCCAGGGCGCCCCCCCCCCCCAGCGCCCTGCACCCTCAGTGACTGCGTGTGAAGTGTGCTGAGAGGAACATGGCGCACAGCTGCAGTGCTGTGCGCTACCTTTAGAAGACTGCAGGAGTCTTCAGCCGCCGATTCTGGACCTCTTCTTACTTCAGCATCTGCAAGGGGGCCGGCGGCGCGGCTCCGGTGACCATCCAGGCTGTACCTGTGATCGTCCCTCTGGAGCTGATGTCCAGTAGCCAAGAAGCCAATCCATCCTGCACGCAGGTGAGTTCACTTCTTCTCCCCTCTGTCCCTCGTTGCAGTGATCCTGTTGCCAGCAGGAATCACTGTAAAATAAAAAACCTAAGCTAAACTTTCTCTAAGCAGCTCTTTATGAGAGCCACCTAGAATTGCACCCTTCTCGGCCGGGCACAAAAATCTAACTGGAGTCTGGAGGAGGGTCATAGGGGGAGGAGCCAGTGCACACCACCTGATCTGGAAAAGCTTTACTTTTTGTGCCCTGTCTCCTGCGGAGCCGCTATTCCCCATGGTCCTTTCAGGAACCCCAGCATCCACTAGGACGATAGAGAAATAAGAATTTACTCACCGGTAATTCTATTTCTCGTAGTCCGTAGTGGATGCTGGGAACTCCGTAAGGACCATGGGGAATAGCGGGCTCCGAAGGAGGCTGGGCACTCTAGAAAGATTTCAGACTACCTGGTGTGCACTGGCTCCTCCCACTATGACCCTCCTCCAAGCCTCAGTTAGGATACTGTGCCCGGACGAGCGTACACAATAAGGAAGGATTTTGAATCCCGGGTAAGACTCATACCAGCCACACCAATCACACCGTACAACTCATGATAAGAAACCCAGTTAACAGTATGAAACAACTGAGCCTCTCAACAGATGGCTCAACAATAACCCGATTTAGTTAACAATAACTATGTACAAGTATTGCAGATAAACCGCACTTGGGATGGGCGCCCAGCATCCACTACGGACTACGAGAATTAGAATTACCGGTGAGTAAATTCTTATTTTCTCTGACGTCCTAGTGGATGCTGGGAACTCCGTAAGGACCATGGGGATTATACCAAAGCTCCCAAACGGGCGGGAGAGTGCGGATGACTCTGCAACACCGAATGAGAGAACTCCAGGTCCTCCTCAGCCAGGGTATCAAATTTATAGAATTTTGCAAACGTGTTTGCCCCTGACCAAGTAGCAGCTCGGCAAAGTTGTAAAGCCGAGACCCCTCGGGCAGCCGCCCAAGATGAGCCCACCTTCCTTGTGGAATGGGCATTGACAGATTTTGGCTGTGGCAGGCCTGCCACAGAATGTGCAAGTTGAATCGTACTACAAATCCAACGAGCAATAGTCTGCTTAGAAGCAGGAGCACCCAGCTTGTTGGGTGCATATAGGATAAACAGCGAGTCAGATTTTCTGACTCCAGCCGTCCTGGAAACATATATTTTCAGGGCCCTGACCACGTCTAACAACTTGGAGTCCTCCAAGTCCCTAGTGGCCGCAGGCACCACAATAGGCTGGTTCAAATGAAACGCTTACACCACCTTAGGGAGAAACTGGGGACGAGTCCTCAATTCTGCCCTATCCATATGGAAAATCAGATAAGGGCTTTTATAAGACAAAGCCGCCAATTCTGATACTCGTCTGGCAGAAGCCAAGGCCAATAACATGACCACCTTCCACGTGAGATATTTCAGATCCACGGTTTTTAGTGGTTCAAACCAATGTGATTTTAAGAAACTCAACACCACGTTGAGATCCCAAGGTGCCACAGGAGGCACATATGGGGGCTGAATATGCAGCACTCCCTTTACAAATGTCTGAACTTCAGGTACTGAAGCTAGTTCTTTCTGAAAGAAAATCGATAGAGCCGAGATCTGTACCTTAATGGAACCCAGTTTTAGGCCCATATTCACTCCTGCTTGCAGGAAATGCAGAAAATCGACCTAGTTGAAATTCCTCAGTTGGGGCCTTTTCGACCTCACACCATGCAACATATTTCCGCCATATGCGGTGATAATGAGTTGCTGTAACCTCTTTCCTGGCTTTAATAAGCGTAGGAATGACTTCCTCCGGAATGCCCTTTTCTTTCAGGATCCGGCGTTCAACCGCCATGCCGTCAAACGCAGCCGCGGTAAGTCTTGGAACAGACAGGGCCCCTGCTTTAGCAGGTCTTGTCTTAGCGGCAGAGGCCACGGGTCCTCTGAGATCATCTCTTGAAGTTCCGGGTACCATGTTCTTCTTGGCCAATCCGGAACCACGAGAATTGGGTTTACTCCTCGCTTTCTTATTATTCTCAATACCTTTGGTATGAGAGGCAGCGGAGGGAACACATAAACTGACTGGTACACCCACGGTGTCACCAGAGCGTCCACAGCTATCGCTTGAGGGTCTCTTGACCTGGCGCAATACCTCTCTAGTTTTTTGTTTAGGCGGGACGCCATCATGTCCACCTGTGGACGACCCCACTGATGTACAATCATTTGGAAGACTTCTGGATGAAGTCCCCACTCTCCCGGGTGGAGGTCGTGTCTGCTGAGGAAGTCTGCTTCCCAGTTGTCCACTCCCGGAATGAACACTGCCGACAGTGCTAGTACATGATTTTCCGCCCATCTGAGAATTCTTGTGGCTTCTGTCATTGCCATCCTGCTTCTTGTGCCGCCCTGTCGATTCACATGGGCGACTGCCGTGATGTTGTCTGACTGGATCAGCACCGGCTGGTGTAGGAGCAAGGATTTTGCTTGACTTAGGGCATTGTAGATGGCCCTTAGTTCCAGAATATTTATGTGAAGGGAAGTCTCCTGACTTGTCCATAATCCTTGGAAGTTTCTTCCCTTTGTGACTGCCCCCCAGCCTCGCAGGCTGGCATCCGTGGTCACCAGGACCCAGTCCTGAATGCCGAATCTGCGACCCTCCAGAAGATGAGCACTCTGCAGCCACCACAGAAGAGACACCCTGGTTCTTGCAGACAGGGTTATCAAGCGATGCATCTGAAGATGCGATCCGGACCACTTGTCCAACAGGTCCCACTGAAAGATTCTGGCATGGAACCTGCCGAATGGAATTGCTTCGTAAGAAGCTACCATCTTTCCCAAGACCCGCGTGCAGTGATGCACCGATACCTGTTTTGGTTTCAGGAGGTCTCTGACTAGAGAAGACAACTCCCTGGCTTTCTCCTCCGGTAGAAACACTTTTTTCTGGACTGTGTCCAGAATCATCCCCAGGAACAGTAGACGTGTCGTCGGGACCAGCTGTGACTTTTGGATATTCAGAATCCAGCCGTGCTGGTTCAGCACTTCCTGAGATAGTGCTACTCCCACCAACAACTGTTCTTTGGACCGTGCCTTTATTAGGAGATCGTCCAAGTACGGGATAATTAAAACTCCCTTTCTTCGAAGGAGTATCATCATTTCCGCCATAACCTTGGTAAATACCCTTGGTGCCGTGGAGAGTCCAAACGGCAGCGTCTGGAATTGGTAATGGCAATCCTGTACCACAAATCTGAGGTACTCCTGGTGAGGATGGTAAATGGGGACATGCAGGTAAGCATCCTTGATGTCCAGGGAAACCATGTAATCCCCCTCGTCCAGGCTTGCAATAACCGCCCTGAGCGATTCCATCTTGAACTTGAATTTTTTTATGTACATGTTCAAGGATTTCAAATTTAAAATGGGTCTCACCGAACCGTCCGGCTTCGGTACCACAAATAGTGTGGAATAGTAACCCCGGCCTTGTTGAAGTAGGGGTACCTTGATTATCACCTGCTGGGAATACAGCTTGTGAATTGCCGCTAGCACCGCCTCCCTGTCTGAGGGAGCAATTGGCAAGGCAGATTTTAGGAACCGGTGGGGTGGAGCCGCCTCGAATTCCAGCATGTATCCCTGAGATACTACTTGAAGGATCCAGGGATCCACCTGTGAGCGAGCCCACTGATCGCTGAAATTCCTGAGGCGGGCCCCCACCGTACCTGGCTCCACCTGTGGAGCCCCACCGTCATGCGGCGGACTTGGAAGAGGAAGCGGGGGAGGACTTTTGTTCCTGGGAACCTGCTGTCTGTTGCAGCCTTTTTCCCCTACCTCTAGACAGAAAAGACCCTCCTTTTCCACGCTTGCTTTTCTGGGTCCGAAAGGACTGAACCTGATAAAATGGCGCCTTCTTAGGCTGTGAGGGAACATGGGGTAAAAATGCTGACTTCCCAGACGTTGCTGTGGAAACTAGGTCGGAGAGACCATCCCCAAATAATTCCTCCCCTTTATAAGGCAAAACTTCCATGTGCCTCTTGGAATCTGCATCTCCCGTCCACTGACGAGTCCATAAGCATCTCCTAGCAGAGATAGACAATGCACTTACTTTAGATGCCAGCCGGCAAATTTCCCTCTGTGCATCTCTCATATATAAGACTGAATCTTTTATATGGTCAATCGTTAGCAGAATAGTGTCTCTGTCTAGTGTGTCAATATTTTCTGACAGTTTTTCTGACCATGCAGCGGCAGCACTGCACATCCAAGCTGACGCAATAGCTGGTCTAAGTATAATGCCTGAGTGTGTGTATACAGACTTCAGGATTGCCTCCTGCTTTCTATCAGCAGGCTCCTTAAGGGCGGCCGTATCCTGAGAGGGTAGTGCCACCTTTTTTGACAAACGTGTGAGCGCTTTATCCACCCTAGGTGGTGTTTCCCAACGTGACCTATCCTCTGGCGGGAAAGGGAACGCCATTAGTACCTTCTTAGGAATTACAATTTTTTTTATCAGGGAAAAGCCACGCTTCTTCACACACTTCATTTAGTTCATCTGATGGGGGAAAAACTAAGGGTAGTTTTTTCTCCCCAAACATAATACCCTTTTTTGTGGTACCTGGATGTAAATCAGAAATGTTTAACACCTCTTTCATTGCCTCAATCATGCAGTGAATGGCCCTGACAGGCATTAGGTTTGACTCATCGTCGTCGACACTGTTATCAGTATCCGTGTCGACATCCGGGTCTGCAAACTGAGGTAGCGGGCGTTTTAGAGCCCCTGACGACCCCTGAGGCACCTGGACAGGCACGAGCTGAGATCCCGGCTATCCCACATTTGGCATGTCGTCAAATTTCTTATGTAAAGAATCTATACGTGCACTCATTTCTTTCCATAAGTTCATCCACTCGGGTGTCTGCCCCGCAGGGGGTGACGTCCCTTCAAAATGCATCTGCTCCGCCTCCACCTCATTATCCTCATCAAACATGTCGACACAGCCGTACCGACACACCCCACACACACAGGGAATGCTCAACAGAGGACAGGACCCACAAAAAGCCCTTTGGGGGGACAGAGTGAGAGTATGCCAGCACACACCAGAGCGCTATATATATACAGGGACTAACTGAGTTATGTCCCTAATAGCTGCTTTTCATATAATATATGTATATATACTGCCAAATTTAATGCCCCCCCTCTCTTTTCCCTCTTACTGTTACTGTATATTGCAGGGAAGAGCCAGGGAGCTTCCTTCCAGCCGAGCTGTGAGGGAAAAATGGCGCCAATGTGCTGAGGAGATAGGCTCCGCCCCTTTTTCGCGGCCTATTCTCCCGCTTTTTATGGAATTCTGGCAGGGGTATTTACCTCATATATAGCCTCTGGGGTTATATATTGAGGTATTTTAGCCAGCCAAGGTGTTATTATTGCTGCCTCAGGGCGCCCCCCCCCCAGCGCCCTGCACCCTCAGTGACCGGAGTGTGAAGTGTGAGAGGAGCAATGGCGCACAGCTGCAGTGCTGTGCGCTACCTTGGTGAAGACAGAGTCTTCATGCCGCCGATTTTCCGGACCATCTTCTTGCTTCTGGCTCTGTAAGGGGGACGGCGGCGCGGCTCCGGGACCGAACACCAAGGACTGGGCCTGCGGTCGATCCCTCTGGAGATAATGGTGTCCAGTAGCCTAAGAAGCCCAATCCGGCTGCAAGCAGGCGAGTTCGCTTCTTCTCCCCTTAGTCCCTCGCTGCAGTGAGCCTGTTGCCAGCAGGTCTCACTGAAAATAAAAAACCTAAGTCTATTCTTTCTAAGAGCTCAGGAGAGCCCCTAGTGTGCATCCAACCTCGGCCGGGCACGAATTCTAACTGAGGCTTGGAGGAGGGTCATAGTGGGAGGAGCCAGTGCACACCAGGTAGTCTGAAATCTTTCTAGAGTGCCCAGCCTCCTTCGGAGCCCGCTATTCCCCATGGTCCTTACGGAGTTCCCAGCATCCACTAGGACGTCAGAGAAATCAATAGACCATAACTGTAACACGTTCACTTGAGTCTGTATACACTATTTTTAATATGTTGATTTCTGGACTTGGGCGTTCACATATTCCTAACGTCAACGGAATAGCTGTGTCTTTATCATGTTCGTTTGCGTCTGTATATACTGTACTACTGTATTTGCGTCTGAACACTGTAATATACTGTATGACATACTGTAGCATATTGTAGCGTAATGAACCGCACCAGTAAAGTAGTTCTTACGCTGTAGTTCAATATTGCCTTTTAATGGAGACCACACGCATGAGCAATGGTGATTTTAAAAAGCGACATTTGGTGGATGATCACAGGTATTACACTTAAAGGTAACGCCTAACGCTCTGTAAGCCTCCCTACGACTAGGCAAGCCTACTTGCGCCCAGGCACGCTGCGTATGCCTGATCGCGACTAACGCTTCAGCCAGCTAAGATAACGGAGGCTCCATCTGTACATACAATGCCCCATCTTCTTTCTGCACACTATTAGCCCTACCCCATAAACCACTGATCAGCTACACCTGTTCCAGATTCAAGTTTCCCTTCTCCCCCGAACCCTACTTTACAGCTGTCCCATAATCACTGATCCATCGTCTTCTAGCACTCCATTACGCTGTCCACCCCCAACACTCCCTTGCGCCTGTATCATATACTTTGCTCCATTTTCCATGAGTGCTCTACTACACCTAATCTATAAACCATTGCTCCATTCTCTCCCAGCCCATTATGTCTGTCTCATAATACATTGCTCTGTCCGCCCCCAACTGTTACACACATCCCTTAATACAGCACTCCATTACATATGTCCCTAATGTATTGTCCTATCTGCTCCATCCCATAATGTACGTTCCCCGCACTGCATTACCCCTGGGCCCTATCGCATACTGTACTGTCTAAACATGTCCCTGCACTGCATTACCCATATTCCATAATGTACTCTCCCAACCTGTCCCTGCACTGTCCCATAATGTACTCTCCCACCCTGTCACTGCATTACCCATATTCCATAATGTACTCTCCCAACCTGTCCCTGCACTGCATTACCCGTCCCATAATGTACTCTCCCGCCCTGTCACTGCATTACCCGTCCCATAATGTACTCTCCCACCCCGTCCCTGCACTGCATTACCCGTCCCATAATGTACTCTCCCACCCTGTCCCTGCACTGCATTACCCCGTCTGATAATTCCTTGCACCGCATCCTCCCTCAGTCAGTACTTCATTACCCCAAAATCAGTGTTTTTGTTGCCCCATCCCCCCAGGTGCTCCCCGTTATCTGTGCTCCCTAAATCACGGACGGCCACTCTGCACCTCACAGACACACCCGCGGGTCACAGGCAGAGACCCTTCTTCCCGTTCCTGTACTTACTGTGTGATCAGCGACCAGGACAGATTTCCGGTGTTGCCAGGCGACCATGGCAGGCGCCAGGTTGTAATGAAAAACCGGAAGTTGCGTCGGGTGTGGGCAAACTAGGCTTAGTCGCAGGGACAGAAACCAGACCGGCCATGATGACTGAGGGCATGTGCTACACTTCACACTCCACTGGCAAGTCACTGTTTTACAGGAATTAAACTTTTCTATCTACTGTATATTTATGTAATCTGTAGGAGTATGTCAAATATGACATTCACTATACCTAAAATAGGAGCTCCAGTCTTCCATATCTAAATTCTTAATCATTATCTTTCCTGCATTTTATCCCAGTCCCACTCACTCCTCTACCCTTTCTTTATAAAGTACCCAGGTCATGTTTTTAGAATTACCCACTGCAATATTACCATCCAGATTAAATCACAAGTGCATCATTGGGAAATCCTGAAAACATGACCTGTCGGAGGTACTTGAGGGCAGGAAGTGATACGTAATTGCCCACTTGAACTCAGGAGGAACAAGGGCAGGGGTGTCTATTTAGGATTTACCGAGTGCACACTGCATTGAGGGCCTAATTCAGAGTTGATTGCAGCAGCAAATTTGTTAGTAGTTGGGAAAAACCATGGAGGTCATTCCGAGTTGTTCGCTCGTTATTTTTTTCTCGCAACAGAGCGATTAGTCGCTAATGCGCATGCGCAATGTCCGCAGTGCGACTGCGCCAAGTAAATTTGCTATGCAGTTAGGAATTTTACTCACGGCATTACAAGGTTTTTTCTTCGTTCTTGTGATCGTAATGTGATTGACAGGAAGTGGGTGTTTCTGGGCGGAAACAGGCCGTTTTATGGGTGTGTGTGAAAAAACGCTACCGTTTCTGGGAAAAACGCGGGAGTGGCTGGAGAAACGGAGGAGTGTCTGGGCGAACGCTGGGTGTGTTTGTGACGTCAAGCCAGGAACGACAAGCACTGAACTGATCGCACTGGCAGAGTAAGTCTCGAGCTACTCAGAAACTGCACAGAGAAGTCTTTTCGCAATATTGCGAATCTTTCGTTCGCATTTTTGATAAGCTAAGATTCACTCCCAGTAGGCGGCGGCTTAGCGTGTGCAAAGCTGCTAAAAGCAGCTTGCGAGCGAACAACTCGGAATGACCCCCCATGTGCACTGCAGGGGGGGCAGATATAACATGTGCAGAGAGAGTTAGATTTGGGTGGGGTGTGTTCAAATTGAAATCTAAATTGCAGTGTAAAAATAAAGCAGTCAGTATTTACCCTGCACAGAAACAAAATAACCCACCCAAATCTAACTCTCTCTGCAAATGTTATATCTGCCACACCTGAGGGGCCGGGGGTGTGTGGAAGGGTAGGGCTAAATTTATACGATTTGCGTGATTTAGCCCAGTCCCCTCCATGTGTATCAGAGATTCCCCACATTATTACTCCATCCTGTCCACTGCACTAGGACATGGATAGGTTGAGGGAGATCCATCTGCTCTTTCTGGGAAGTTGCGGGAGTCTAAATCCCAGGGAGAGTATGCAAGTATGCCCTAATTGAATCAGCAGACCTGATTTTAATGGTCCCACTTTTTGGGCACTGTCCTGTCAGCGTATTCCCGGGTTGCATTTACTCGTGGGGAGGCAAAGGCTGAGAGGTCTCTCATCTGCTGCTCAGCAATGAATGGATGTATGCAGCATTCAAACAGTGGAGAGACTGGAGTAGTGATGGCCATTGGCCATCTGGTTTATGGACGATGTAGAACAGAGGCAAAGGCAGGATTTTCATGAAGGGGGGGTTCCATACATGCGTGCGCATGTGTGTGTATATTATGTGTATATCTATACACACACAACCAAACAAATACAGTAGCATACACACACAGCATACTTATAAAAACCCACATGAACATACACATTGAAGACACACACATCATACTTACAAATACAGTTGTGCTCATAAGTTTACATACCCTAGCAGAATTTGTGTTTTTCTGGCCATTTGTCAGAGAATATGAATGATAACTCACAAACTTTTCTTTCACTCATGGTTAGTGGTTGGGTGAAGCCATTTATTGTCAAACAGCTGTGTTTACTCTTTTTAAATCATAATGACAACAGAAACTACCCAAGTGACCATGATCAAAAGTTTACATACCCTGGAGATTTTGGCCTGATAACATGCACACAAGTTGACACAAACGGGTTTGAATGGCTACTAAAGGTAACCATCCTCACCTGTGATCTGTTTGCTTGTAATCAGTGTGTGTGTATAAAAGGTCAGTGAGTTTCTGGACTCCTGAAAGACCCTTGCATCTTTCATCCAGTGCTGCACTGACGTGTCTGGATTCTGAGTCATGGGGAAAGCAAAAGAATTGTCAAAGGATCTGCGGGAAAAGGTAATTGAACTGTATAAAACAGGAAAGGGATATAAAAAGATATCCAAGCAATTGAGAATGCCAATCAGCAGTGTTCAAACTCTAATTAAGAAGTGTAAAATGAGGGATTCTGTGGAAACCAAATCATGGTCAGGCAGGCCAACAAAAATTTCAGCCACAACTGCCAGGAAAATTGTTCAGGATACAAAGAAAAATCCACAAATAACTTCAGCTGAAATACAGGACTCTCTGAAAAAAAGTGGTGTGGTTGTTTCAAGATGCACAATAAGGAGGCATTTGAAGAAAAATGGGCTGCATGGTCGAGTCGCCAGAAGAAAGCCATTACTACGCAAATGCCACAAAGCATCCCGCTTACAATACTGCAAACAGCACAGAGACAAGCCTCAAAACTTCTGGAACAAAGTCATTTGGAGTGATGGGACCAAAATTGTACTTTTTGGCCACAACCATAAACGTTACATTTGGAGAGGAGTCAACAAGGCCTATGATGAAAGGTACACCATTCCTACTGTGAAACACGGAGGTGGATCGCTGATGTTTTGGGGATGTTTGAGCTACAAAGGCACTGGAAATTTGGTCAAAATTGATGGCAAGATGAATGCAGCATGTTATCAGAAAATACTGGAGGAAAATTTGCACTCATCAGCCCGGAAGCTGCACATGGGACATACTTGGACGTTCCAATATGACAATGATCCAAAACACAAGGCCAAGTCGACCTGTCATTGGCTACAGCAGAATAAAGTGAAGGTTCTGGAGTGGCCATCTCAGTCTCCTGACCTCAATATCATTGAGCCACTCTGGGGAGATCTCAAACGTGCAGTTCATGCAAGACAGCCCAAGAATTTACAGGAACTGGAGGCTTTTTGCCAAGAAGAATTGGCAGCTTTACCATCTGAGAAAATAAAGAGCCTCATCCACAACTACCACAAAAGACTTCAAGCTGTCATTGATGTTAAAGGGGGCAATACACGGTATTAAGAACTGGGGTATGTAAACTTTTGATTTGGTTAGTTTCTGTCGTCATTATGATTTAAAAAGAGTAAACACAGTTGTTTGACAATAAATGGCATCACCCAACCACTAACCATGAGTGAAAGAAAAGTTGGTGAGTTATCATCCATGTTCTCTGACAAATGGGCAGAAAATCACAAATTCTGCTAGGGTATGTAAACTTATGAGCACAACTGTACACACATAGCATATATACACACAGCAGACACACACACACACACATGGCAGACTTACAAACACACACAGCGTACATGCAGCATATACTGTACACCTACACACATAGCAAGAATACTTACACATTGGTTTAGCAGTCTTGGTATTAGAGTTAGTTTAGTGGTTGGGGTTAGGATATTAGGGCGAGATTAGGGGTCTGGGCTAGTGGTTTGGGTATTAGGGCTAGTTTAGGAGTTTGGGTTAGGGCAGTAGGGATAGGCTATTAGGCTTGGTCCAGAGGACTGGGCCAGGGAAACAGGGCCAGTTTAAGTGTTTTGGTTAGGGGCTAGGGCATTAGGGACAGGGCACCAGGGTTGGTTCAGTGGATTGTGCCAGTTCACCAGGGTTCATTTAGTGGTTTGGTCCAGGGCACTGGCGTATCTATAATTGGTGCAGTGTGCCCACACCGCACACACTGCACCCATTTCTTCCATACTCACCTTTCCGGCATCCATCGGTGACTGTGCCCCTCCTCTCCTGTAGTCGTCACCGCGGCTGCTGGTGCACTGAGCGCTGGAGACTCTGGCACACTGCCAAAGTCTACTGCCATGCGCAGGACTCCAAAAAAATGGAGCGGCGGCCATGTTTTCGGAGTCCCGCGCATGTGCTGTAGACTCTGGCACTGTGCCAGAGTCTCTAGTGCTGTGAGAGCTAACAGCGGCGGTGACGGGTACAGGAGAGGAGGGTGCCCACACACAGAGTCTCTGCACATGGGTCCCCTCCTCTCTAGAAACGCACTGGTCCAGGGGACAGGGCACTGGGCTTAGTCTAAGGGTTTGGGCTAGGGGCCAGGGTGAGGTTTGGAACAAGGGTCGGGGTTCAGGGCAATCATGGTCAGAACCAGGGCAGCACCCCAGGACTGCAATAAACTTGGGTCTATCGACACAATGTCTCAGAAACAATTATAAATAACAGCAAACAAAGTGTCCCCTCCTTGCAGTGTCCATGCAGAGAGCTCAAATGCACAGCACACAGGCAGCTCTAATACACAGTACCAGTATGTCTCTCAAATGCACAACTCACAGACATCTCCAATACACAGCACCAGGACATCTCCACTCATGCACAGCACACAGGTACTTATCTCCAATGCAGAGTTCCAGGATGTCTCTGCAAATGCACAATACACAAGTGTCTCTAATGCACCTTATCCCCACCTATTTTACACTGTGTGTACCCACCTGGTGCCCCCTATTCTACACTATGTGTACCCACCTGGTGCCCCCTATCTTACACTATGTGTACCCACCTGGTACCCCCTATTTTACGCTGTGTGTACCCACCTGGTGACCCCTATTCTACACTGTGTGTACCCACCTGGTGCCCCCTATTCTACACTATGTGTACCCACCTGTTGCCCCCCTATTCTACACTGTGTGTACCCACCTGGTGCCCCCCATTCTACACTATGTGTACCTACCTGATGCCCCCTATTCTACACTGTGTACCCACATGGTGCCCCCTATTCTACAGTACCCACCTGGTGTCTCATTCTACACTGTATTACTAGTTGTTACTTACGTTTCCGAGTATGTAGACTGACTCCCTGTTGGGGCAATACACTGTGACTAGCTGCTTGCTCAGGTCTCCCCTCACATGCTGCTACACCCGACCTTTTTCTTCCCTGCAGTCTGTGCAGGCTGACACTGCATGCTAATTGGCTGGCTACCGGACAGGCACAGCTGAGGATCTCAGAGACAGAAAACACTGAGCAGTGCTGTTGCAGGGATCCGATCGGCAGTGGTGGTCGGACCCCCCCCTCCCCCTCTCATGGATGGACCCCACTCGCAGATGCCTCCCTCCTCCTCTTATGAACGGGTGCCCCTCTCCCCCACTCGCGGCCGCCCCTGTTCCCCCTCTCCTGGACGGACTTTATTTGTGGATGTCCCTTCCCCTCTCATGGACGGACCCCCCTCCCCCCGCTGCAGAGATAGGGCCCCCTGTACCACCTTAACAAGAAGGTAGATGCCAAACCTGGCTGCCAGCAGCTCCAATGACAGCATCAGGTGACCTGCGCCCAGTGCAGAGATGGAGACAAGGTTCTCCTCTGAAAAAAAAGTGGTCCATCAGGGGGGGTTTCTGGGTACTCGGAAACCCCCCCTGTGTGCGCTACCGTAGAATACTTTTGCCATTGAAGGCATGGCATAACCAATTTTTTTTTAACAAGGTGCCAGACATGAAATAAAGCTCTGTCCCCGACACTTGCAAAGCCCTGCCCCATGTTCTGATTGGCCCACGTGCCAGTCAGTTAAAGAACAGGGATGACCATCGGTTGTGGAAACCATCAATGGTCATCCACTGCATAGTTGGCAGCCGTTGATGGTTACTTGTCATATTGCCATTGATAGTAAACATCGATGGCAACCATACTGATGGGCAATCCTAGACTGGAGGCATCTCAGGAATCACTGGGCACACACGCCAGCATGGCCAGATAGAAGCCTGTGGGCTCCTTTCCATTGGATCCCTCCCAACACCCCTCACGGCGTGTGCATGCGCAGATGGACTCCCCGGCCCTAAACCTGGAAGTTCCCACACTGCAAAGGCACAACTCACATCGTCAGAGCCATCCTTTGCTGACATATTATTGCATACAGCGTTAATAAACACCGATATGTGTGTGATGAGTGGTAGGATGCGTGTCATGCATTCCACCCATTATAGAGATAAAAGAATATCACATCTGCACTGTGCTAATAGCCAATATATAAGTTGTTCAGAAGACTGAAGTAAAATCTGCCATTATCGGATACATTATTTCCAACTGAAATGTTAGAGGAGTTTGTTGTAGTCAGAATATTACTAAGATATAGCAGCAGAATCTGTGAAAACCGATATTAAGGCTAGCAAACAACATATTACCATAGGGCGTAACCGATGGTTTCTATAAAGTACATCCAGTGGTGGAACTAGCGAGCGGTGGGCCCAGGTGCGACAAAATGCTTTGCCCCCCCCCCCCCCCACCATCCCATCCATGTCCACCCCCTCACCCCTGGAGAGGATCTGGTGAGGGGTACCTGCTCAGGGCCAGAGAAATGGATACCTAGCAACAGTGCCGTAACTAGACATTTTAGCACTGTGTGCAAGAAACGGCATCGGAGCCCCACCCCTGCATGCAAAACAGGGGCAGTGCGCGCCGTAGGCGTGCGCAAAAATACATAGTGGCGTGGCTTCGTGGGGAAGGGGTGTGGCCACAAAATAATACCAATTCATAAAACGGTGCACAGTAGTCTCCATTATTCAAATTACGCCGCACAGTAGCACCACTACACCAGGTAGAGACCCTTTTACACCTTACGGCGGACAGATTCCTCTTTTTACACATTACGGCAGACAGCGTCCCCTTTTTACACATTACGGCAGACAGCGTGCACTTTTTACACATAACGGCAGACAGCGTCCCCTTTTTACACATAAAGGCAGACAGCGTGCCCTTGTTACACATAGCGGCAGACAGCGTACACTTTTTACACATAACGGCAGACAGCGTGACCTTGTTAAACATAGCGGCAAACAGCGTACACTTTTTACACATAACGGCAGACAGCGTGCCCTTTTTACACATAACGGCAGACAGCGTCCCCTTTTTACACATTACGGCAGATAGCGTGCCCTTGTTACACATTACGGCAGACAGCGTCCCCCATTTTACACATTACGGCAGGCAGATTCCCCCTTTTTACACATTGCGGCAGGCAGATTCCCCCTTTTTACACATCACGTCAGGCAGATTCCCCCTTTTTACACATTGCGGCAAAGATTCCCCCTTTTTACACATTACGGCAAAGATTCCCCCTTTTTACACATTACATCAGGCAGATCCCCCCTTTTTACACATTGCGGCAGGCAGATTCCCCTTTTTACACATTGCGGCAAGCAGATTCCCCCTTTTTACACATTGCGGCAAGCAGATTCCCCCTTTTTACACATTACATCAGGCAGATTCCCCCTTTTTACACATTACATCAGGCAGATTCCCCCTTTTTACACATTGCGGCAGGCAGATTCCCCTTTTTTACACATTGCGGCAGGCAGATTCCCTATTTTTACACATTGCGGCAGGCAGATTCCCCCTTTTTGGGCAGCGGTTGCCCACAGCACACAGCGGCATGTAATGAGTCAGTTTTGACTCATTACATGCTTTGGGCCCCTGGACAGAGGCGGGCCCCAGTGCAACGCACTGGTTGCACTGGCGGTAGTTCCGCCTCTGAGTACATCTACGATGGTGGGGCGCATGTCAATTAAGCTGTGGAGTGGAGTAGGTGGAGCTGGGCAATGTTCCCAAAAAGGGGGGGTGTTGCCCCTGGTTTCTGGGAGTACCGGGGCCAGGGTCTGCTAATTCCTACACAGAATTCCCAGCCTCAGGTACAGAGCTGCGACGTACAATCTGAGTAACCATCAGATGGCCAGTGGTCTCTCAGATTATCCGATGATGCATCTTGCAGCAGTGATGTGAACTGCATCCATCCCTAAATCAGGCCTATAGAGTATAATCATACATATTGGCCCTCATTCCGAGTTGATCGCTCGCTAGCTGTTTTTAGGAGCAGTGCAAACGCTAAGCCGCCGCCCTCTGGGAGTGTATCTTAGCTTAGCAGAAGTGGGAACGAAAGGATTGCAGTGCTGCTACAAAAAAAGATTGTGCAGTTTCAGAGTAGCTCGAGACTTACTCCTAGCTAACGATCACTTCAGACTATTTAGTTCCTGTTTTGACGTCACAAACACACCCTGCGTTCGGCCAGCCACTCCCGTTTCCCCAGGCACGCCTGTGTTTGTATCTGACACGCCTGCGTTTTTCAGCACACTCCCGGAAAATGGTCAGTTACCTCCCAGAAACGCCCCATTCCTATCAATCACTCACCGATCAGCAGTGCGTCTGAAAAGCGTGTGAAACTGCATCGGATTTTGTGAAAGTACATTGCACGTGCGCACTGCGCGCCATACGCATGTGCAGAAATGCCGATTTTTTGCCTGATCGCTGCTCTGCGAACAACGGCAGGTAGCGATCAACTCGGAATGACCCCCATTGCTGCTATCGGGTGTGATAATGATAAATACTGTAGGCATCTGTGTCAGAAATCGGGTAGGCAGCCGAGTCAGAGATCACATGTATCCATTAATTAGATAAATTGGTATTAGCTGAAAGAAAACAATTTCTGAATCTTAGATTGTACCGGAATGTGATGAATTGTAAATGTCAGTGAGAGACACTGTGACCTTGTTTCTGAAAGCCTCCAGATTGTTACTCATCTGCATGCGTTAATTATTGTCAAAATATAGATTGCTTGCCTTACGTTTATTCTTTTCACAAAATGAATTGCAAATGCGGTCCAAATGACATTTTACCATGTAATACCCATGTACACAGAATATTAACAATATTTTAGGCTATATAAATATTCAGAATTGCTCATACGGGAGATATGGAACACTGATAGACCTGATAATTATAATGTCTTATCATAACTATTCTCGGCAGTAAGAAATTATTGTTCAGCGGCTTGTATTATTAATCACACGCACGTATGGAGCCAGAAAGGAGCCCGTCCCAGCAATGTGAAGTCACTGCTAATGCGATCACTTCAGTTCTTCTTCGGGACCTGCTGCTGAACACGCATGCTTAGGCGGCCATTGCTGGGGAGGAATCCTACAGGTCCCTCTCCTGGTACATGCATCTAAAGATGGTGTCACTGTAGCTATTGGCACCAAGCTCCGAAATACAGAGCATTCCAAGGCTTGGTAAATTCCTCCATAAAGCAGTTTCCATGCCCCCACGCTTTTAGGGTCCCCTGTACATACATTTGGGGGATAATTAGTATTTGCAGGTACCATTTTCTGGGGATATCCTGCAAATAATAATTGATATATAGGTCCCTTAAAATTCTGATTGGACTGTCTACTGGATCCCTGACAGAAGCTGATTGTCAGGTATATCTAGTAGATTGAGACATGGGGGCTAATTCAGACCAGATTGCTGCTGTGCGTATTCGCACAGCAGCGATCAGGTCTGAAGTGCGCCGGCGCATGGCAGACAGCCGATGGCTGTCTTAGCCCTGCGATTGCCTCTGCCTGATCTGCCTCTGCCTGATTAAAAATAAAAAAACAAAGAAATCCCATGTACATAAGTATTCACAGCCTTTGCCATGAAGCTCAAAACTGAGCTCAGGTGCGGGTGTGGTATAGAAGGTAGATAGTAACTAGGTCGACAGTGTCTAGGTCAACCACTTTTGGTTGACAGTAACTAGGTCGACAGGGTCTCTAGGTCAACAGGGTCTTTAAGTTGACATGGTCTAGGTCGACAGGTCAAAAGGTCGACATGAGGTTTTTTTATGGGGGTTTTGTGTCGTTTTCTTTGTAGAGTGACCGGGAACCCCAATTAGTGCACCGTGTCCCCTCGCGTGGCTCACTTCGCTCGCCATGCTTCGGGCAGAATACCGTTCCAATTGTAGTCCACATGGATCGTTAAGTATGAAAAGGTTAAAAAAACTAAAAAAATCGTGAAAAGCTCATGTCGACCTTTAGACCTATCGACCTACAACATGTCGACCTAGAGACCCTGTCGACCTAGTTACTGTCGACCAATAGTGGTCGACCTAGATAGTGTCGACCTAGTTACTGTTGACCTAGAGACCGGATACCCTCAGGTGCATCTTGTTTCCACTGATCATCCTTGAGATGTTCCTACAGCTTAATTGGAGTCTACCTGTGGTAAATTCAGTTGATTGGACATAATTTGGAAAGGCACACACCTGTCTATATAAGGTCCCACACTTGACAGTGCATGTCTGAGCACAAACCAAGCATGAAGTCAAAGGAATTGTCTGTAGACCTCCAAGACAGGATTGTCTCGAGGCACAAATCTGGGTAAGGGTACAGAAAAATATCTTGCTGCTTTGAAGGTCCCAATGAGCACAGTGGCCTCCATTATCCGTAAATGGAAGAAGTTCGGAACCACCAGGACTCTTCCGAGAGCTAGCTGGCCATCTAAACTGAGCAATTGGGGAAGAAGGGCCCTAGTCAGGGAGGTGACCAAGAACCTGATGATCACTCTGTCAGAGCTTCAGCATTCCTCTGTGGAGAGAGGAGAACCTTTATACAAGACCATGGGGTATAGACGGGATCCGCAGGAGACATGGGCACTCTAAAGACTTTTCATTGGGTGTGAACTGGCTCCTCCCTCTATGCCCCTCCTCCAGACCTCAGTTTTAGAAATGTGCCCAGGTCAACTGGATGCCCTCTGAGGAGCTCTACTGAGTTTCTCTGAAAAGACTTATGTTAGTTTTTTTATTTTCAGGTAGATCTGCTGGCATCAGACTCCCTGCTTCGTGGGACTGAGGGGGCAGAAGCAGAACCAACTTCCTCAGAGTTTCATGGCTCAGCTTCTGGCTGACAGGACACCATTAGCTCCTGAAGGGAACTGAACGCTAGCCGTGTCTAGAACTGAACGCTAGCCGTGTCTAGATGCTCACTCCCACAGCACGCCGTCACCCCCCTCCCAGAGCCAGAAGTCAGAAGACAGGTGAGTATGAGAAGAATGATCTTCAATCAAGTAAATGATGGCTGAGGTGCGGCGCGGCTGGCGGGAGCGCAGCGCGCCGTTGCTGCCCACACACACAGGCACTGCAAAGTCCATGGCGCGAGGGGGCGCCCTGGGCAGCAAGAAAAATACCTCAAAACTGGCTAAAAGGGGGCATAAGATGCCGCTGGCACAGCCCTACCCCCGCCAGTATAAATAATAAGTCAATATACTGAGTGTAAGGACGCGCCATTGTGGGGGCGGAGCTTCTTCCTCAGGCAGCCAGCACACTACTCAGCGCCATTTTCTCTCTCTCCTCAGGCTGCAGAGAACACGCTGATCCTCTCCTCCACTTCTGACAAGTACAGGGTGCTATAAAGGTGGGGGGGGGGCACAAAGCGATTGTGGTGCATTTGATAGTGTATATTACTATTTAAAAGCGCTTTTGGGCTGAGGACATACTGTGTTCACAGGCAATACTGGCTCTGGGTTTGTGAACTGGCTGCTCCTATCCTGTGTCGCTCTGACAGATTTTACTGTGGGTCTGTCCCCAAAATAAGTCCCAGTGTGTCTGTGAGTGTGGTGTACACGTGTGAGGCATGTCTGAGGCAGGGAGTTCCTCCCCGGAGGAAGCCATTTTAGGGAGTTGTAATTCGAGATGTGCACTTGAAATTTTTCGGGTTTTGTGTTTTGGTTTTGGGTTCGGTTCCGCGGCCGTGTTTTGGGTTCGACCGCGTTTTGGCAAAACCTCACCGAATTTTTTTTGTCGGATTCGGTTGTGTTTTGGATTCGGGTGTTTTTTTCAAAAAACACTAAAAAAACAGCTTCAATCATAGAATTTGGGGGTCATTTTGATCCCAAAGTATTATTAATCTCAAAAACCATAATTTCCACTCATTTTCAGTCTATTCTGAACACCTCACACCTCACAATATTATTTTTAGTCCTAAAATTTGCACCGAGGTCGCTGGATGACTAAGCTAAGCGACCCTAGTGGCCGACACAAACACCTGGCCCATCTAGGAGTGGCACTGCAGTGTCACGCAGGATGGCCCTTCCAAAAAAACACTCCCCAAACAGCACATGACGCAAAGAAAAAAAGAGGCGCAATGAGGTAGCTGTGTGAGTAAGCTAAGCGACCCTAGTGGCCGACACAAACACCTGGCCCATCTAGGAGTGGCACTGCAGTGTCACGCAGGATGGCCCTTCCAAAAAACACTCCCCAAACAGCACATGACGCAAAGAAAAAAAGAGGCGCAATGAGGTAGCTGTGTGAGTAAGATAAGCGACCCTAGTGGCCGACAAAAACACCTGGCCCATCTAGGAGTGGCACTGCAGTGTCACGCAGGATGGCCCTTCCAAAAAACACTCCCCAAACAGCACATGACGCAAAGAAAAAAAGAGGCGCAATGAGGTAGCTGTGTGAGTAAGATAAGCGACCCTAGTGGCCGACACAAACACCTGGCCCATCTAGGAGTGGCACTGCAGTGTCACGCAGGATGGCCCTTCCAAAAACACTCCCCAAACAGCACATGACGCAAAGAAAAAAAGAGGCGCAATGAGGTAGCTGTGTGAGTAAGATAAGCGACCCTAGTGGCCGACACAAACACCTGGCCCATCTAGGAGTGGCACTGCAGTGTCACGCAGGATGGCCCTTCCAAAAAACACTCCCCAAACAGCACATGACGCAAAGAAAAAAAGAGGCGCAATGAGGTAGCTGTGTGAGTAAGATAAGCGACCCTAGTGGCCGACACAAACACCTGGCCCATCTAGGAGTGGCACTGCAGTGTCACGCAGGATGGCCCTTCCAAAAAACACTCCCCAAACAGCACATGACGCAAAGAAAAAAAGAGGCGCAATGAGGTAGCTGTGTGAGTAAGATAAGCGACCCTAGTGGCCGACACAAACACCTGGCCCATCTAGGAGTGGCACTGCAGTGTCACGCAGGATGGCCCTTCCAAAAAACACTCCCCAAACAGCACATGACGCAAAGAAAAAAAGAGGCGCAATGAGGTAGCTGTGTGAGTAAGCTAAGCAACCCTAGTGGCCGACACAAACACCTGGCCCATCTAGGAGTGGCACTGCAGTGTCACGCAGGATGGCACTTCAAAAAAATAGTCCCCAAACAGCACATGATGCAGAGAAAAAAAGAGGCGCAATGAGGTAGCTGTGTGACTAAGCTAAGCCACCCAAGTGGCCGACACAAACACCTGGCCCATCTAGGAGTGGCACTGCAGTTTTCTAGCGAGAGGATGAGTGCTTCCATCCTCATGTGAAGCTGAACCACTAGCCATGAACATAGGCCAGGGCCTCAGCCGTTCCTTGCCACTCCGTGTGGTAAATGGCATATTGGCAAGTTTACGCTTCTCCTCCGACAATTTTATTTTAGATTTTTGAGTCCTTTTTTTACTGATATTTGGTGTTTTGGATTTTACATGCTCTGTACTATGACATTGGGCATCGGCCTTGGCAGACGACGTTGCTGGCATTTCATCGTCTCGGCCATGACTAGTGGCAGCAGCTTCAGCACGAGGTGGAAGTCGATCTTGATCTTTCCCTATTTTTGGAACCTCAACATTTTTGTTCTCCATATTTTAATAGGCACAACTAAAAGGCACCTCAGGTAAACAATGGAGATGGATGGATACTAGTATACTTATGGATGACGAGCGACTGCCGACACAGAGGTAGCTACAGCCGTGGACTACCGTACTGTGTCTGCTGCTAATATAGACTGGATGATAATGAGATAAAATTAATATATATATATATATATCACACTAGTACTGCAGCCGGACAGGTATATATTATGTAATGACGGACCTGCTGGACACTGTCTGTCAGACTCAGCACTGCAGACTCCTAAAGTAAGCTACTAGTATCAAGAAGATAGAAAAAAAAAAAAAACACGGGTAGGTGGTATACAATTATGGATGGACGAGCGACTGCCGACACAGAGGTAGCTACAGCCGTGGACTACCATACTGTGTCTGCTGCTAATATAGACTGGATGATAATGAGATAAAATTAAAATATATATATATATCACACTAGTACTGCAGCCGGACAGGTATATATTATGTAATGACGGACCTGCTGGACACTGTCTGCAGAATGCGTTTATAAAAAAAAACCACACGACGAGTGTTTAACTTTTTCAGGCAGACAATCACAATATACTGGTGGTCAGCAGACAATCACAATACTGGTGGTCAGTGGTCACTGGTCAGTCACACTGGCAGTGGCACTCTGGCAGCAAAAGTGTGCACTGTACTTAAAATATGTACTCCTGCTATAACTGCTCCCCAGTCTCCCCCACAATTAAGCTGTGTGAGCAGTGAGCACTCAGCACAGTCAGATAATGATATACAGTATTACATATGATGCAGCACACTGGGCTGAGCACAGATATGGTATGTGACTGTGTCACACTGTGTATCGTTTTTTTTCAGGCAGAGAACGGATTAATTAAACTGGTGGTCACTGGTCACACTATCAGCAGCAAGTAGTACTCCTCCTAATAATATGCTCCCCAAAATTTGTGTCTCTCTCTAGTACTCTAGTCTAAACGGAGAGGACGCCAGCCACGTCCTCTCCCTATCAATCTCAATGCACGTGTGAAAATGGCGGCGACGCGCGGCTCCTTATATAGAATCCGAGTCTCGCGATAGAATACGAGCCCCGCGAGAATCCGACAGTGGGATGATGACGTTCGGGCGCGCTCGGGTTAACCGAGCAAGGCGGGAAGATCCGAGTCGCTCGGCCCCGTGTAAAAAAAACTGAAGTTCGGGCGGGTTCGGATTCCGAGGAACCGAACCCGCTCATCTCTAGTTGTAATGTGGTGGCGCTACCGGCACACCAAGAGCCTGCATGGGTGAAAGAGCTATGTGACAGTATGCATCTGATTTACCGTAGATTGGATAAGTCTGAATCTAAGGCTGCATGCTGGAGAAAATCTGTGGAAGATGTGATTTTTCAGGATGCTGTAATTCCTTATGCGGGCGGCCCCTCTGGGTCACATAAGAGACCATTTGCAAATGTTGTAAACACTGATACCGACACGGATTCTGATTCTTGTGTCAACAATTGTGAATCCAGAGAGATAGATCATAAATTGGCAAAAAGTATACAATATATGATTGTGGCTATAAGAGACGTGTTGGAGGTTACAGAAAGCACTCCTGTACCTCAGGAGAAAGCTCATTTATGTAAGGAAAAGAAATCCAAAGTCACGTTCCCTCCTTCACACGAACTAAATGCTCTGTTTGAAGGGATGTGGGTGAATCCTGATAAAAAAATTTGTATTCCCAAAAGGATTCACATAGCTTATCCTTTCCCGGTTGAAGACAGGAAAAAATGGGAGTCACCCCCTGTGTTAGACAGTGCACTTTCCAGGTTGACAAAGAAGGTAATTCTCCCTGCTCCTGGCACGGCTTCTCTTAAAGAGCTGGCAGACCGCAAAATGGAAACGACATTGAAATCCATTTATGTTACCAATCGTACACTGCTCAGGCCCACTATTGCCTGCGCATAGGTGAGTCGCGCTATTGAAAAATGTTCAGAAAGCGTGTCATCAGAAATTGACACGATTGATAAAGATCAGATACTCCTTAAATTAGGGAATATCAAGGACGTTGCTGCCTACATGCTGGAAGCAATGAAGAATATTGGACTCTTGAGTTCACAGGCCGCTACCATGGCAGTATCGGCTAGGCGGGCGTTATGGATTCGCCAGTGGAACGCAGATGCAGATTTCAAAAGAAACATGGAGGCTCTCCCATATAAAGGTGAGGCCTTATTTGGCGATGGCCTGGATGCGTTAGTCTCGGCGGCTACCGCAGGTAAGTCAACATTTTTGCCCTCTGCGCCTGCACCGGCAAAAAAGACCTATCACCCGCAAATGCAGTCCTTTCGGCCCAATAAATACAAAAAGGCAAGAGGTTCCCCCTTCTTTGCAGGTAGGGGAAGGGGAAAGAAGCCCACACCGGCTCCAGGTTCCAAAGAGCAGAAGTCTACCCCTAATTCTGCCAAATCCCCAGCATGACGCTGGAACTCCTTTGTGGGAGGCTGCTCGGGTGGGGGCACGTCTGAAACTCTTCAGCCAAGATTGGATTCTGCCTGGCCTGGATCTCTGGGTGTTGCAAATAGTATCCCAGGGATACAAACTAGAGTTTCAAGACGTTCCCCCATGCCGATTTTTCAAATCGACCTTGCCAGCTTCCCCGCCAGAGAGAGAAGCAGTAACAGCGGCAATCCAAAAATGATGTCAAGACCAGGTTATAGTCCTGGTACCGTTGTCACAACAAGGGCGGAGTTTTTATTCAAGCCTCTTTGTTGTTCCGAAGCCGGACGGCTCGGTCAGACCGATCCTAAATCTAAAAGATCTGAATTTCTTCCTGAAAAGGTTCAAGTTCAAGATGGAATCACTTCGGGCGGTGATTGCCAGTCTGGAGGAGGGGGACTACTTAGTATCGGTGGACATAAAGGATGCTTACCTGCATGTTCCCATTTATCCTCCTCACCAGGCTTATCTGAGATTCGCGATTCAGGATTGCCATTACCAATTCCAGACGTTACCTTTCGGTCTCTCCACGGCGCCGAGGGTATTCACCAAGGTGATGGCGGAGATGATGGTCCTCCTTCGTCAGAAAGGAGTCAATATAATCCCTTATCTGGACGACCTCCTGATAAAGGCGAGATCCAGGGAGCAGTTATTACAAAACATATCCCTCTCCCTGTCAATACTCCAACAACATGGATGGATCATAAATTACCCAAAGTCACAGTTGGAACCGACGACAAGGTTGTCTTTCCTCGGGATGATTCTGGACACAGAAGTTCAGAGAGTATTTCTTCCGCTGGAAAAGGCTCTGGAAATCCAGAAAATGGTAAAACACCTGTTGGACAAGTGGTCGGGGTCACACCTACACATGCACAGAAAGATAATCCTGTCGTCAAAAACCAGGATTTCGCTCCTGTGGTGGTTGCACAGCTCTCACCTGCTAGAGGGATGCAGGTTTGGGATTCAGGACTGGGTCCTAGTTACCACGGATGCAAGTCTCCGAGGCTGGGGAGCAGTCTCTCAGGGAGAAAACTTCCAGGGACGTTGGTCACAACAGGAAGCCTGCCTTCACATAAACGTTCTGGAGTTCAGAGCCATTTACAACGGCCTTCAACAAGCGGTACATCTTCTTCAAGACCGTCCCGTGCAGATCCAGGCGGACAATGTAACAGCAGTCGCATACATAAACAGGCAGAGCTGAACGAAAAGCAGAGCGGTAATGGCAGAGGCGACAAAAATCCTCCACTGGGCAGAAAAACATCTACAAGCTCTGTCTGCAATATTCATTCCGGGAGTAGACAACTGGGAAGCAGACTTCCTCAGCAGACATGATCTCCATCCAGGAGAGTGGGGCCTCCACCAAGAAGTCTTCGCAGAGGTGACAAGTCTTTGGGGAGTTCCTCAAATAGACATGATGGCGTCTCGTCTCAACAAGAAGCTTCAGAGATACTGTTCCAGGTCGAGAGACCCTCAAGCAGTAGCAGTGGATGCACTGGTGACCCAGTGGGTGTTTCCGTCAGTGTATGTTTTCCCTCCACTTCCGCTGATCCCAAAAGTACTCAGGATCATAAGAAAGACAAGGGTTCGAGCAATCTTCATTGCCCCAGACTGGCCAAGAAGGGCTTGGTACCCAGATCTTCAGCAGTTACTCATAGGAGATCCTCGGCCTCTTCCTCCTCGGGAGGACCAGCAGGGGCCGTGTGTGTACCAAGACTTACCGCGGCTACGTTTGGCTGTTGAGCGCCGTATCCTAGCCAGGAAGGGTATTCCTAAGGAGGTCATCCCCACCCTTATTCAGGCCAGAAAGGGAGTAACGTCAAAACATTACCACCGTATTTGGAGAAAATATGTTTCTTGGTGTGAATCCAAGAAAGCTCCTATGGAAGAATTTCACTTAGGACGTTTTCTCCATTTTTTGCAGGATGGTGTGGAGACGGGCCTATGATTGGGATCAATCAAGGTCCAGATTTCGGCCTTGTCAGTGTTCTTCCAAAAACAATTGGCCTCTCTTCCAGAGGTTCAGACCTTCGTGAAAGGGGTTCTGCACATCCAGCCTCCATTCGTGCCTCCAGTGGCACCATGGGACCTTAACGTGGTATTGCAGTTCCTTCAATCGGATTGGTTTGAGCCTCTACAAAAGATAAAGTTGAAGTTTCTCACTTGGAAAGTGGTGATGCTTTTGGCATTGGCATCCGCAAGGCGGGTGTCGGAATTGGGGGCCTTGTCTCACAAGAGCCCTTACCTGATTTTCCATGAAGATAGGGCAGAGTTGCGAACTCGCCAACATTTTCTTCCAAAGGTGGTTTCTGCTTTTCACATAAACCAACCTATTGTGGTGCCAGTAGTTACTGATACATTCACTGATTCAAAGTCTCTAGATGTGGTTAGAGCTTTGAAAATCTATGTTGCTAGAACAGCTCGTATACGGAAAACAGAGGCTCTGTTTGTCCTGTATGATCACAACAAGATTGGCTGTCCTACTTCCAAGCAGACTATTGCTCGTTGGATTAGAAATACGATTCAGCAAGCTCATACTACATCTGGATTGCCGTTATCGACGTCGGTAAAGGCCCACTCCACTAGGAAGGTGGGCTCATCCTGGGCGGCTGCCCAGGGGGTCTCGGCATTACAAGAGCAGCTACTTGGTCAGGGTCAAACACATTTGTTAAGTTCTACAACTTTGACACCTTGGCCGATGAGGACCTAAAGTTTGGTCAATCGGTGCTGCAGGGTCATCCGCACTCTCCCGCCCGTACTGGAGCTTTGGTATAGACCCCATGGTCTTGATGTCATCCCCAGCATCCTCTAAGACGTATGAGAAAATAGGATTTTGATAACCTACCGGTAAATACTTTTCTCCTAGTCCGTAGAGGATGCTGGGCGCCCGTCCCAGTGCGTACTTTACCTGCAGTTTAGTTATTACAGTTACACAAGTTGTGTTATCTTGGTTTCAGCATGTTGCTGCAATTAGTTCATGCCTGTTGGCGTGTGATATGTTGAATGCCATGTGTGTGGCATGGTTGAGGGTGTGAGTTGGTAGATATCTCACCACTAGTTAAGTAATTCCTTTCCTCGAAATGTCAGTCTCCCTGGGCACAGTTCCTACAACTGAGGTCTGGAGGAGGGGCATAGAGGGAGGAGCCAGTTCACACCCAGTGAAAAGTCTTTAGAGTGCCTATGTCTCCTGCGGATCCCGTCTATACCCCATGGTCTTGATGTCGTCCCCAGCATTGTTTGTTGTTATAGATGTGCGCTGTTAAAGACAGGGATATGCAGCAGAAAAACACAATTTTTTTCTATGCAGTGCTGATGTAAGTACACTGTATACAGTAATTGAATAGGAGAAAAGTCTAAGAGCAGTCTCGTATTTTTTAGATAAGAGTGATCTCAGTCAATTGTTAAAAGAATTTATCCTGGAAGGGATAGAGTTTATCCTCACAAATAATTATTTTGTTTTTGATGGAAATTTTTACCTACAAGTCATCGGGACAGCCATGGGTACCAGGTTCGCCCCAGCTACGCCAATTTATTTATGGCCTATTGGGAAGACCAACAGATATGGCCCGGCAGTCTGGGGGTGAGCCTGGTATTCTGGCAAAGATTTATTGATTAATTTTTTTTGTGTGGAGTGGTGATGAGGAATCCTTGATTGGGTTTCAGAATACTCTTAATGAAAACACTATGGCCATCAAATTATCTTTTATTTACAGTAAGATAGAAATAAATTTTTTAGATATATGTATTTATGTCGAGCAAGGTTGTTTAAAAACTAAAAATTATAAGAAACCCACTGACTTGGGGCGTGGCCTGGAGGCTGAGAGAGTAGGCAGCAGTTCACATAAGCTCTCAGGGATCTGGGAGCTATCCATATAAAAATAACCTTCTCACACTCCAGTTTCGGCCCTGTGTCCTCCAGTTGCGGTGCTGGATCACTGAGATAGCGGGGAAGTGGTGCTGCAGGGTCGGGGAGCCGGTTTTCTGGCTCCCGCGGATTGCGGCCTACTCCTCGCTCCGAAGCCGGGACCTCAATTTTCAAGATATACCCGACGGCCGGGCGGCTACCATCCCGGGACGTCTGGGAGACCCGCTTGGCCCCTGCTCCCGCTGAAGTTCCCCTACAAACTGCCCAGTGCCCCTCGCTGGGAGACGGGGGTGATCCAGGCCCAGATCGGGCCCGCGTAGCGCGCTCCGTTACACGAGCGGCGGCCATCTTGGGTGCCGGGCGCAGGAACGAAGCACAGCTGCAGCGAGGAGGAGACGTCCGACGGCCCCCCGGGTGAGTGAGACTTACGGACCCGGCTCGGACGAGCTGACGGCACGCCTCTCCTCCCTCCCCGTAGACTCTTGCCGGGCACCCGTCTAGTGCGGCTACGGCCTGACCTCACCTCCGACCTCGGCCTGTCTGGAGCCCAGCTCAGCGGCGCTCACTGCGGGTGCCCCCCCCCGCGAATCTAAGACCTGCTAGCGACACCTTCCCATACCCTGGAGAAAAGAGCTGCCCCCTGTAGGAGGCGAAGACCTCCCCCCCCCCCCCCCCTGCTGGTTTCCCTTTAAACGATTGGGGGTTCTGTGGCGCCCCTGCCTTCCTGAGTGGCCTCCCACGGCTGTGGGTGGCTGGCCGGGCGGGCCTGGGGATCGACTCGGCCTCCTGCGGCCTTCAGTTATTGAATGTTGAATACGGGGCGGAAGGTGGAAACCCAACATACCACAACCGGGGGGGGGGGGGGGGCGAACAAGAAGGAAGCGACCCCCAGCCCTACCGTTTCATCCCTACTCTGGCTGGAATCCTACCTGGTGAGGGAGATACTCCCCTGACCCTGCACCTGGGACTGCCAGGACTTCATCGTCCAAGAGAGGATGGCTAGTCTAATGGCCCTGTCTACCCTGCTCATGCCAATGTAAACCAAGAAATTTCTCCTACCCCTGCCATTATCCACGTGATGTCTTGTTAGTTTCTGAGAGAGTGGAGCCTTCCGATTTTTCCATCGTCCGTGTTTGGATACATTAAGTTATCTTCGTCTGGGCCTTATCATGCCTAGTAGGCGCAGCAAACCGTCAAAGCCTGCACAGCAGCTCTCATTTTTCAAATCATCCCCGAAAATGTCTGGCCCTAAAGTCGCCGGGCCCTCTACAGCAGGAGCAGTTCCCCAGACCCCTCCGTCACTGGAGGTACATCCGTCTGCTACGACCCTGGATAAGGTTGGAGATGGGGAGGCCCTCACGGTGGGCACTATGAAGTTACTTTTGTCCCGCTTTAAGGAGGAGGTAGCAGCTGAGTTCCGTACCACGTTAACGGCATGCCAACAATCTATAGATGATCTGGGTGGCCGCACGGACCATTTGGAAACTAAAATGGAAGAAGTCGTGGGATCTCATAACGGCCTGCTGGACTCTCATGATGCATTAGAAGCAGAGGTATAGCTTTTACGGGACAAGGTCACGGATCTGGAGGACAGATCGCGTCGTAGCAATCTTAAATTACGCGGAGTCCCCGAGTCGGTGTCGCACAGCAGTTTGCACGATTACGCGGTGGCCCTCTTTAAGGCTTTATTGCCTCGGTCTGCATCTGCAGACTTCATTATTGACCGAATACACCGGTTACCGAAGGCCAGAGCGGCCCCAGGCGATGCACCTAGAGACGTCCTAATGAAGATGCACTACTTTCATGTTAAAGAGGCCTTACTGAAAGCATCTAGACCGACGTCTGATACATCTGCAGCCCTTAAAGGATTTCAACTCTTTGGGGACCTGTCTGCAGCCACTCTCTACAAACGGCGATCATTTCATCAGATCACTGAGGCCCTCAGAGAGGCTGATATCCCATACCGATGGGGTTTCCCCACCAAGCTGTTGATTCATCGGGATGGCTCTACTGTCTCTATCTCTACTGCAGATGAAGGAGAAAAGTTGCTTAAATCATGGAATATTACAGATCCTACAGCGGGCTCCTCCCCCCGTCGACTTCAGCAGGACTGGTCGTCGGTGAAGTGAGGATGCCTGCTTTGAGTCGGATACCTTACACAGCTGTTATGTTCCTGATGTTACGACCCCAGTGACTCTCCAGATAAAGGCTTTACCCCCGGCATAAGGGGCCGTGGTGTGTCGAGGGGGGGGGGGGGGGCGCTGAGTATAGCGAGAGAAATGTCTGTTTTAGAAGTATTTCATCGATTTCCCGTTATGCTTAATTAGTTGCCCTCTCTTTGGGGTGCTGTGCCTGGCGCCCCCCCGGACATGACTGTTTACATTAATGTCGGCCTGTTGGGATAGTTTTAGAGTTTGATAAGCTATATGAGTCGCTGGACTAGTTCTAATGTTTGAAGTTAAAGTCCTGTTCTCATGTTGGAGCGCCTTTGCTCCGCCTTATTTGTTCTTAAGGTTCCGTATGCACATATGTGCATTCATCTGCTCTTATGTTATCAAGACGTTCTTATATTCTTTGGTTTATAGTAAAAATGTATGGCAGTGGGTGGGAGTTATGCCGCTAACCCCTCCCTTAGCCTACACAGTCGCCATAATATGGCGACTGGATGTGATCTCATGAGAGGTCAATTTAGTTTGGTTTTGTCTTTTACTTTTTGTATGTTTCCCCTCATGTATTCTTATATGTTTCCCCCCCCCCTATCGGGTATATCGGTCTCAGCACAGATATTGGTCATCGGAGGTATCAGTTCCTTCTGTAATTGAATATGGTGAAGATAGTCTCCATTAATGCCAAAGGGCTTAACTCTCCCCAAAAACGTAGAGTAGCCTTGAACTATTTTTATAAGCTTAGGGCACAAGTGGTGGCGGTACAGGAAACCCATTTTCAGAATCAAAATCCCCCCCTCTTCACTAATTCACGTTACCCCCTTTGCTATACTGCAAATGGACCCACCAAGAAAGCTGGCGTGGCTCTTCTTATAGCACAACACTGCCCGTTTGTTCTGTCCTCTAAATATGAAGATCCTGACGGGAGATATTTAATTTTAGTAGGTCGGCTAGATAATGTGGAGACCACTCTGGTTTCTTGCTACGCCCCCAATACCAAACAAATAGCATTCTTTAGAACCCTTTGTCAAATTCTCCAAGAGCATACGAGAGGAGCCCTGTTGATCCTTGGAGATTTCAACATGGTGCTGGACCCTAATATGGATCGCTCTCGTCCAACCCGAACTCTTCGTAGCAGTCCGACCCAGGATCCCTCAGGCAAATTCGGCCAATTGTTAGCTGAGTATGCGCTGTATGATGTATGGAGAGCCAAACACCCAGCAGAACGAGATTACAGTTTATTTTCCCACGTACATAGCTCGTACTCTAGAATAGACTTGGCATTAGTTGATAAGTGGACATTAGCAGCCATCAGTAAGGTGGACATATTACCTATGTCTTGGTCAGATCACTCGCCACTTGTTGTAATCTGGGAAGCCGATAAGAGGGTGGTCCCCCATGGCCCCTGGAGACTAGGCCCGTACCTTTTAGCCCGCACTGAGGCTCGCCAGGCCATCCAGCAATCTTTAGACTTATATCTAGCTACTAACTGTCCCGAGGCTACAAATGTTTTCACCCATTGGTGTTCTCTGAAAGCCGTGGTTAGAGGCTCTGCAATCCAAATAGCGGCTAGACTCAAACGTGAGTATAAAAGTAGACAGGCCTCGGCAGAAAGGGAGGCTGCCCGACTGGAAACTGCACATAAAAGTAACCCTGATAATAAAGCCCTCTTTAAGCAACTCCTTGCTGCCAGAGACAAGGTGAATGCATTTGCCCTATCGGAAGTTCATCGTAACCTGCAGCGACTCAATCAACAATATTATAGACTTGGTAACAGAGCGGGACGTTTGCTGGCGCGTAAACTAAGGGGACGTAGAGCTAAAGAACGCATACATACTATCCATACATCTTCGGGAGTTAAAGTAACCGATCCGGTAGAGATAGCTAATGCGTTTGCTGAATATTACTCGCAGTTGTACAACCTTAGGGATGATCCCGATACCCCTCAGCCTTCTTTGGTAGATATTGCTGGGTTTTTGGAGGGGCTGTCCCTCCCCACTATTGATCCTCAGACCCGTGAATCCCTTAGTTCGCCCTGGGTGCCCGAGGAAGTTGAAGCAGCCATCGATTCCTGCCCAGTAAATAAGGCCCCGGGCCCAGATGGGTACCCCGCTAACTTCTATAAAACCTTTAAATCTACTCTTGCCCCACTTTTAGTGTCAGTTTTCAATGAAGCCTCGGACTCCACAAGTTTCCCGAAAGAGATGTTGGAGGCCCGTATAGTTACCATTCCTAAGCCGGGTAAATCGCCTGCCGTGGTCCAGAACTATCGCCCAATAGCATTGCTAAACACTGACCTTAAGTTGTTCGCTAAGATGGTTGCAAATAGGATATCCCCACTCTTGTCCAGTTTGATTAACCCTGACCAGGTGGGTTTTGTTTTAGGACGGCAAGCGTCAGATAACACACGGAGGGTTATCGATTTGATTGAACGTTGCCAGGCCCGAGACGAACCTCTCTTGCTTCTTTCTCTAGATGCAGAGAAGGCATTTGATAGGCTCCATTGGGACTATTTGCGGGCTACCCTGGGCTGCTTTGGATTTGCGGGTAGGATACTCGACTCCATTTTGGCTCTGTATTCCTTGCCATCGGCTTCGGTGTTCACCAATGGTTGCAATTCATCTACATTCAATATCACGAATGGGACTCGTCAGGGTTGCCCCCTTTCACCCCTCATTTTTGTGCTGGCTATTGAGCCCCTGGCGGAGCGGATTAGGACGCTAAACTCCATTGTTGGTCCAGTGGTGGGAGGGATGCACCATAAAATATGTCTTTTTGCTGACGATATCTTAGTATGCCTTAGTGAGCCTGAATCGTCTTTACCACATTTACACTCTCTCTTGGACTCCTATGCAGCGGTCTCCTACTATAAGCTGAATACTACTAAGACCGAGGCCCTCCCTTTGAATGTTTCGGATGACGCTCTAAGACGTCTAAAGAAAGCTTACAAATACGCATGGCAACTCAGGTCGCTTAAATATTTGGGTGTGCAAATATCCAGAGGGCGAGATTTAATGGGATGTAATTACGACCCCCTCTTTCGAACATTTGAGCTGTTTATTAAAGATTGGATGATGCAGGAGGTTTCCTGGGTTGGCCGAGTGGCAGCTGCGAAGATGGTTCTCTTACCTAAACTGATGTACCTTTTCCGTACCATCCCTAGGACCTTCCCTAAAGATATCTGTAATAGATTTAACCGATTGCTATCAAACTATGTGTGGGGGGGCTCAAAACCGAGAATAGCGAAATCCACCTTAGCTGCTCGGAAGTGTGATGGGGGAGTGGCTTACCCGGATTTAGAGAGATATCACAATGCTTGTTTACTCGCCCAGGCCAGAGACTGGTTCACCCAAGACATCCCTAAACCATGGGTATCCTTGGAACGGAGTGCTGTCTCCCCCTTCATACTATCAGACTTGTTCTGGTTGCCTACCATTTCTATTCCTCCTGGAGTGGCGGAATGTTCAGCGGTTCAAGCAACGTTGTTAGCATGGAGAACCGTACTTAAATCCCTCCCTGCCGGGGCTCTGCCCTCCCCCCAATTGTCTCTCCACGCCATAGCCACATTGATCCCAGACCTACACTTACATCATTGGCGGGACAAGGGCCTCTCCACCTTGAAGGATGTCCTTCGAGACGGTGTTTTAGTTCCCTTTTCCCTACTTCAGGAACAATTTCAGGTACCTAAACAAGATTTTCATAAATATCTGCAAATGAGGCATTGGCTTCAAAGTTGTTCTCCCAACCGAGTCCCCCATATTGGCCTCCCTAAATTACTGATGTCCCTTCTGCTGCCCAGCAGTAATAGAGGAGGCATCTCCAGATGGTACCAATATCTCGTGACTGAGTCCCGGCATGGGGTATTCCCCTCACAGACTAAATGGGAAAAAGACCTCCCTGCGGTCTTCACCGAGGATATTTGGAAAACAGTCTTTCAATCAAGCTTTAAAATTTCTAAATGTATTAATCACTGTGAAATGTATTACAAATTGGTCCATAGGGTATATTTTACACCGGAACGCTTGCACAAGATTTGGCCCGATGTCTCCGCTAGTTGCTGGAGGAACTGTGGGATGGTGGGAGATATCCTTCACATTTTTTGGTTATGCCCAGCAATTCGGTCACTTTGGAGGGATGTGTTTCTTTTCATTTCACACGTCCTGGGAGTAGCCCTCACACCTGACCCCCTATTGGCACTATTTCACTACTACCGTGGTGAGATGTCCAATTGTGACAGATACCTTTTAGGCCACATTCTCATAGCTTCTAAGGCCGCCATTGCCTCCAAATGGAAGTCGGCGGTCGTCCCCACTTTATCGATGATAGAACAAAAAGTTCATCAACATTATGTGTTTGAAACTGCAGAGGGTGGATATCCCTCCGGGGCACCCAATATGAGTAGGAAATGGGATAAGTGGTTCCTATATAGAGAGAAATTGGGCCAAATGGGTCTGTCCGGCACCACGACTGTCCTACCTGACCTTTCTGTGCTTAGCTCCCCGATCCAAGATGGCCCCTAACTTGATACGGGTTTCAGATATCTTCCCCTTCATCATATTCTGATTTTATTGTTGTAAAAAGATGTCCCTGATATCTAACCTTCCTTTCCCCTGTCTTTATTAGTTCTGTTATGTACTTGTCTTCTCCCCCTATTTCTGTTTTATTTCTCATTTACCAATTTAAATGTAATTATAATTTGTACGAAAATTTAATAAAAATCTAATATTAAAAAAAAAAGAAACCCACTGACTTGAATCATTTCATAAAGAGAATGAGTCTGCACCATGAGAATTGGTTAGAGGGCATTCCCTTTGGCCAGTTCTCAAGGATAAAACGCAACTGCATGGATATTGAGGTTTGTAACCAACAATTGGATGACATTTCAAAACGTTTTTCTAAAAAGGGGTATGCTCCATCCACCATTGATAAAGCAAGAGATAGGATAAACCATATAGAAAGAGGGTATTTACTTCAGGTCAAAGATAGGAAAAATTATAAAAATGAGAAGCACCAATGGGCTTTTATTAGTCAGTACAGTAATACTTTTACAGATGTAGAAAGAATATTTAAATCAAATTGGAAGCTTTTATTGCATGATCCAATTCTTTCTGGTAATCTACCTTTAGCTCCATCCTTTATTTATAGAAGAGCACCAATTTTGAAAGATAAACTTGTCAAGAGTAGTTTGTAAACAGAAATCAGACAAAGTATTTGTGCAAAAGGCTTCCACGGATGTGGATGTTGTTTTTTTTTTTCCATCAATAGTTTTTTATTGAAATTTTTTGCATTGCAAACAGGGGTAGAAAAAGGAAAAAGGAAGGGAGGGGGGAAGTAGGTACATACGCATATGAGAAAACGCTTTAACAGACATATGCAGACAATTCAAAATCGATCACACCAATACATTGTAAGGCAAACAAAGAAAAAATAATTAATGGAGGTGGTAGGGCGGCAATGGGCTTGAGGTAAATATAACACAAATACAAATACAAATATTGGGTCCTTGCTTTTTTAGGGGGGGGGGGATGGGGTCACATCAGCCGATGTGCTGGGGGGTGATTGTACAGGGGTTCGGGGAGGTAGTATCAATGCAGCACCCTCACCCTCCGTGATAAATAGATGCCAAGGCATCCAGCGCACGAATGGAGATTTAGCAGTGAAGGAGTATGGGATGTGTTCAGTCTCCATCGAGAAGTGCAGCTGTATTTTGTGTATTACCTTCAACACTGGAGGCGGTGTGGGTTGTTTCCAGTTTTGGGCTAAAGCCGCACGTGCGGCGAGGCAGATATGGCCTAGGACATAGTGTAGATGTACCCCCATGCTTCGCGGGTATATATTCAATAGAGCTATAAGCGGGGAGGGGGAGAGGTCGAGGTTCAGGACTTTGTTGATAAGGCCGAATATCTCTGTCCAATACCCTTGAATATGGGGGCAAGACCAAAAAATATGGAAGAGGTGGCCAACCTCTCCGCATAGGCGCCAACAAAACTTCGAACATGCCGGCCAGATCGTATGTAGCCTTTCCGGTGTGAGGTACAGTCTGTGGAGTAGCTTAACGTGCATTTCGGAGTGATTCAGGCATTTAGACATAGTGAAGGATGACATAAAAATGTGTTGCCACTGAGAATCTTGGAGAACACATCCCACATCCGCCTCCCACCTGACTTGGGCTCTAGATTTAGCAACAGGGAGTAGTGAGAGTAATGTTTTATACCAGAAGGAAATCTCCCCTCTGGAAGTTGCGTTAGAAAATCGGCCTGTGACTTGCAGGGTATCATGTGATGGTAGGGAGGGGGAGAGGTGGAGGCTGGTCCACCAGTGCTGTATTTGATAATATCGAAGCCTCTCAGTGTCTGGTAGAGAGAAGCGCCTCTGGATATCAGCAAAAGAGGCGAGTACGAACCCATTAAACAAGTCCCCCAGGACCTCTATCCCTCTGGACCTCCAGCCCGCCAGGCCAAGATTAGGGACTAGAGCAGCTACCGTTCGTAGCGAAATTAGAGAGAGATTATGATAGGAAGGGGATATGGCCGCAGTCAGTTTGTCCCAAATCTGGAGTGTGGCACGGGTAGAGGGGAGGATATTTAAGCACTGTGGGCGTAAGGGCCTAGGAATCCAAAAAAGATCCTTCAGGGGAAAACGGGGGCAGGCTGCCTCCTCCAGACACGTCCACTCCGGACATACATCTTTGTAAAATTCTTTAATCTGGGCAAGAAGGGAGGCCTGTTGGTACAGTGATAGATTAGGCATATCTAGGCCACCGGCTCTCCTTGGTAGAGACATCCTTGCGCGAGCAAGTTTAGGCGGGCGCGAAGACCATATATAGTTAGTGAGGATTGTAGTGGCCTTATCTAGGTACTTTTTAGGGAAGATAAAAGGGATAGTTCGGAACAAGAACATTAATTTAGGAAGCAGCGACATTTTAAAGGCGGCCAGGCGGCCCAACCAAGAAACTTCATAGTTGAGCCATGATTTGGTGAACATCTGGAGGGAGGACAGCAGAGGAGGGAGATTGACATCAAATACAGAGGAGGTAGATGGGGGAATTAGAATACCCAGGTATCGTATCGAGGATGTTTTCCAGTTATACGGATACTTAGTGCGTAATAGGGGCAAGGAGTTAGAGAGGTTAATGGGCAAAGCATCCGTCTTAGAGGCGTTTAGTTTATAATACGATGCTGCAGAGTAGCTATCTAAAACCGTATGCAGATGAGGGAGAGTTGTGGCTGGGTCTGTTACGAATAGGAGAACATCGTCTGCGAACAGACATAGTTTATGTGATGTGGTGCCTAATCGCAGTCCAGGGAACTGTGGGTCCGCTCGTAGCCTAGCTGCCAGTGGTTCAATGGCTAGCACGAATATAAGAGGGGAGAGGGGGCAGCCTTGGCGGGTGCCATTGTAGATTGGGAAATGGTGGGATAAAAAACCATTACTGAATACCCGGGCCGTCGGGGAGCTATACAGGGCTAGTATCGAGGAGAGAATGCGATCGCGCAGGCCGAATTTGGCTAGGACTTCTCGCATATAAGACCAGTTTAACCGATCAAAGGCCTTCTCTGCATCCAAAGATAGCAGAAGGAGACCTTGCTCGGAGTTTAGGGAATCAACAAGATTGAAGACCCGGCGTGTATTATCGGACGCCTGTCTTCCCGGGATAAAACCAACTTGGTCCGGATATATCAGGGAGGGAAGGAGGGTGTTCAGCCGAGAGGCTATTAATTTAGCGTATATTTTAATATCCCCATTCAGTAACGCAATGGGACGATAATTTTGGCAGGAGGTCACATCTTTGCCCGGTTTAGGGATCGTGACAATACGTGCCTCGAGCATCTCCTGAGGGAGGGTGCCCTGCGAGGTAATATCGGTGTAAACCGCCACTAAATAGGGAGCTAGAAGGTCCTGGAATGAAACATAAAAATCATTAATAAAGCCATCTGGGCCGGGTGCCTTACCCTGAGGTAGGGACTTGATCACTTGGAGGGTTTCTGATAAGGACCATGGGGCATTCAGTAATGCTAATTGATCATCTGAAATTTTTGGGAGGGTTAAATCCGCTAAGAAGGAGTTGATAGAGGAAGGGGTAGGTTGTGGGGTGTCAGGATCTGCCGAGAGGTTGTAGAGATGGGAGTAGTAGTTAGCAAACTGGTTCGCTATCTCCCTTGGGTTAGAAATTTTGGTGCCTGTGGGGGATATAATGAGCTTGATTCTATTCCTAGCTTGCTGAGCCCTAAGCTTCCGGGCAAGCATTTTCCCCGGCCTGTTCCCCGCTAGGTAAAACTTCTGACGTATCCTATTTAGTGAAGCCTGGGTGCGCGCCATTAGCATTGTCTGAAGTTGGGACCTAATATCTACTAACTGCTTCTGTAAAGATTTCGTAGGTCTGGATTGGTTTTTGTCCTCTAAGACCTTTAGTTTGAGTTCCAAATCGGTCTGGCGTTGTGAATTAAGTTTCTTGAGCTGTGCTCCCGCCTGAATCGCCGCTCCCCGGATGACAGCTTTAAGTGCGCACCAGAAGTTCAGGGTGGACGTGTCTGACGGAGAATTAAACTCCAGATAGGATGATATACTATCAGCTATGATTTTTTTTGAAACTGGGTTGGACAGTAAATAAGGAGAGAGTCTCCAAGGACGGGGGGGGGCAGTGTTGGCTGGCTAGACTCCAATTAAGAATCAGCGGGGCGTGGTCTGACCAAGTTATAGGGAGAATATCTAAAGATCTGGCGAACTGGAGAGTCCATTTGTCTGAGAATATAAAATCAATACGGGAGTAAGAGTTGTGGACAGGGGAATAGTAAGTGTACTCCCGTCCTGTGGGGTTTTGCCCTCGCCAAATGTCATAAAGATCAAATTCAGCCAAGAGGTTACGAAAGGCTAAGGAAGGGGCGTTGGGGGGGGCTGAAGTGGCGGGGGAGGTCCTGGGAGACCTGTCCAGCTTAGGGTCAAGGACTAAATTAAAATCCCCCATGAGCAAAAGGGAGCCCTTACGAATCTTATGAATAGTTACACATAACTTTCGGATAAAGGCAACTTGGTGTGAGTTCGGGGCATATGCAGAGACCAGAGTTACCGGTTTTTCATTTAAAAGGCCGCTCAGTATGAGATACCGGCCGTTTTTATCCGCTATCTGAGAGTGTAGAGTGAAGGAGATGGAGTCTCTAAATAATATGGCCACACCGTTTCTCTTAAAAGGGCCATTGGCGAAATAACCTAGCGGGAATTTGCGATCTTTGAAAATAGGGGGTGCAATAGATGAAAAGTGTGTCTCCTGCAGGGCAACAATATCAGCTTTATTCTTAGCAAAATAACCCAGAGCCAGTCTACGCTTATTGGGGGAATTCAGCCCCTTAACATTCATGGATAATACCCGAACCATCGGAGCAAGCTAATGTACGTTGTGAGAGGCGAAGGGTCTTGGCGCTTATCCAAATAGAATTGTTTTGAGCAGCGAGTACCTACATCATAAAACTGGGGGTGGGTGGGGGGAGGGGGGGTACAGGGAGGTGGGGGGGGGGGGAAAAACCAAAACGACCCAGTATATCGGGTCGGCATAACCACTGCAAGGGAGGTAAAAAAGTGCAGTAGTATATTACCAGGGGGGAACATGTGGCCTAGCGTCTAGCGCCTAGCGCCACCACCCATGAAACTGAACAGAGAAGAAAAAAAACAAGAGTAAGCAGAAGTAGATATGCTTACCAACAGTACACATGAGAGCACATGGAAAATTATATAAAGTAAATAAAATAAAAAAAAACCAGATATACATAAACTCAGACATAAAATGAGAAGCTGGTACATCATTATCACGACATCACGTAGGACAACTCACGTGACCTTATCATGAACAATGGCGCAGTCAAATCTGTAGTAACGGTATGATAAACAGTTCAACTTGAGAACCCCAGCTGGATATATCAACGTCATGCGGTGACCCATTCCGAGCGGATGGTGGGTTGTTTCTTGGATCCAGGGGGTAGTACAACAGAAATATCCCACTCCGCCAATAATTTGACTCCCGTCTCCAATGAAGTCACTGTGTAAGACTTGTTTTCATGCGAGATGACAAGCTTCACTGGAAAGCCCCATCTGTACGAGATGTCTTGGTCGCGAAGTGCTAAAGTGACGGGGAGGAATGCTCGTCGTTTGGCCAGGGTTAGGGCGGAGAAGTCCGGGAACAGTTGTAAACCGCCGAGGGCATTCGGGTCGGAGTCGCCCGCCTCTCTGGCTGCTTTCAAGATGCGTTCCTTGATTGTGAAAAAATGCACCCTCAGGAGTGTATCTCTCGGGAGCGAGGGGGCAACTGAGCGTGGTTTAGGCAGTCTATGGATCCGGTCTATAAGCAGCTCTCTAGCATCAGCTCTAGGTAGCAGCTTCTGGAACAGGACAGTAGCGTAATTTTCCAACTCGGAGTTCTGCACGGAGTCGGGGATGCCTCGGATCTTAATATTATTCCGCCGGGATCTGTCCTCTATATCTGCAATCTTGAGTTTAAACGTCTCAAGGTCACTTTGCTGCTGGTCGTGCGCCGTTATGAGGTCATTATGAGACGAGACCAATTCCTCTACTTTCCTCTCTAGATGGTCCGTACGGTCTCCTATAGCGTGCAGCTCCGTCTTAACCTCCCGAAGGGCTGCGGTGAGGTCCTGCGTCAACTCAGATTTAAATGTTGAGAGGGCCTGGTACAGGGTTTTAACTGTGAGAGGTGCATCAGAATCAGGGTCAAACCCCGGCGGGGAGGTAGGGCTGCTGGGGGTAGTTTGCGGAGAGGCGGCAGCCGGGGACTTCCGTAGAGAAGAGGCGGCAGATGACGACTTCTGAGGTGGGAAAGATACTCTCGGGGGCAGCACCCCTTTGACCTTTTTAGAAGGCATTCCAGTGGAGTGAAGTTCCGCAGACGGGATGTAGATAATAATGAAGAAGCTCAGGATCACGCAGAATATAGTGAAGATTTAGGTAAGCATAAAAGACACGGGTGGTGGCGGGTAGGTGGTCTGCGCTACATCAGAAGACCGGTATGACACATGGCGAAGCAGAGGTTAATCTCCATCTTGCGGGGCCCAGATGGGAGGTGAGAGGTTCCCAGCTGGGAGAGGGGGCTGGGGAGCCAGGCACACGCCTCTGGTCCAGCGGATCTATTAAATAAATGCTGTGGGATAGAGGTGGATAGACGTGGTACCCTCCTTCCCAGGCACCTCTCTGTCACAGGGTCCAGGGACTTCAGTGTGTTCTGCAGCTTGCAGCAGCTTCCCCTGTAAAATCCTGTAAAATCCAAGATGGCCGCTGCAGCTCTCTGTTTGTGTGAGTCTCACACTCTTCCTCCACTTTCAGGGGTCCCCACAGCTTACAGCCCCACAGGGTAGCCTCCCTAGAGGTCAGGGGGGTAGTCTGAGATGATCCAGAGGCTCCGGGGGGGTCCGCCACTGTTTCCGGCGCCGCGGCTCCGCCGTGGAGCTCAGAACGCGGGCGCCGGGAGTACGCGAGTCCCCGGCTTCTGGCTAGTGCTAGGCCGCAACCCGCGGGAGCCGTAAAAACAGCTCCCCGGCTCCGCGGTGGACACTGCCGGGTTATAGGAGGGTGCAGGTGGACTGGGGAGCCTCCGGAGGTGGGTTGGGATGGCCCAGTGGGATCTTTTAGAGGAGTTTTAAAGGCCAGGAGAGAGGAGTGCAGCAGAAGCACGTCTTCTCTCTTCTCCTGCTAGGCCACGCCCCTCGTGGATGTTGTTTAATGTGTAGGACGGTTAAGAGTGATTCGAGTAAAATCAACCAATTCATTACTTGTAATTCTCGTAATGTTGTTTATACACTGCTCAAAAAAATAAATGGAACACTAAAATAACACATCCTAGATCTGAATGAATGCAATATTCTTATTAAATACTTTGTTCTTTACATAGTTGAATGTGCTGACAACAAAATCACACAAAAATTATCAATGGAAATCAAATTTATTAACCCATGGAGGTCTGGATTTGGAGTCACCCTCAACATTAAAGTGGAAAAACACACTACAGGCTGATTCAACTTTGATGTAATGTCCTTAAAACAAGTCAAAATGAGGCTCAGTAGTGTGTGTGGCCTCCACGTGCCTGTTTGACCTCCCTACAACCCACACAAGTGGCTCAGGTAGTGCAGCTCATCCAGGATGGCACATCAATGCGAGCTGTGGCAAGAAGGTTTGCTGTGTCTATCAGCGTAGTGTCCAGAGCATGGAGGCGCTACCAGGAGACAGGCCAGTACACCAGGAGACGTGGAGGAGGCCGTAGGAGGGCAACAGCCCAGCAGCAGGATCGCTACCTCCGCCTTTGTGCAAGGAGGAACAGGAGGAGCACTGCCAGAGCCCTGCAAAATGACCTCCAGCAAGCCACAAATGTGCATGTGTCTACTCAAACGATCAGAAACAGACTCCATGAGGGTGGTATGAGGGCCCGACGTCCACAGGTGGGGGTTGTGCTTACAGCCCAACACCGTGCAGGACATTTGGCATTTGACAGAGAACACCAAGATTGGCAAATTCGCCACTGGCGCCCTGTGCTCTTCACAGATGAAAGCAGGTTCTCACTGAGCACATGTGACAGACGTGACAGAGTCTGGAGACGCCAAGGAGAATGTTCTGCTGCCTGCAACATCCTCCAGCATGACCGGTTTGGCTGTGGGTCAGTAATGGTGTGGGGTGGCATTTCTTTGGGGGGCCGCACAGCCCTCCATGTGCTCGCCAGAGGTAGCCTGGCTGCCATTAGGTACCGAGATGAGATCCTCAGACCCCTTGTGAGACCATATGCTGGTGCGGTTGGCCCTGGATTCCTCCTAATGCAAGACAATGCTAGACCTCATGTGGCTGGAGTGTGTCAGCAGTCCCTGCAAGACGAAGGCATTGATGCTATGGACTGGCCCGCCCGTTCCCCAGACCTGAATCCAATTGAGCACATCTGGGACATCATGTCTCGCTCCATCCATTGCACCACAGACTGTCCAGGAGTTGGCGGATGCTTTAGTCCAGGTCTGGGAGGAGATCCCTCAGGAGACCATCCGCCACCTCATCAGGAGCATGCCCAAGCGTTGTAGGGAGGTCATACAGGCACGTGGAGGCCACACACACTACTGAGCCTCATTTTGACTTTTTCTAAGGACATTACATCAAAGTTGGATCAGCCTGTAGTGTGTTTTTCCACTTTAATTTTGAGGGTGACTCCAAATCCAGACCTCCATGGGTTAATAAATTTGATTTCCATTGATAATTTTTGTGTGATTTTGTTGTCAGCACATTCAACTATGTAAAGAACAATGTATTTAATAAGAATATTTCATTTATTCAGATCTAGGATGTGTTATTTTAGTGTTCCCTTTATTTTTTTGAGCAGTGTATGTTCACTTGCAGCTGTGGTCTAAGATATGTGGGCAGAACAACGAGGGCCCTAAAAACACGGCTGGATGAGCATATATACAACATCAGAAAAGGTCTCGATACACATACTGTGACGGCACATTTTAAAACGTCTCATAATAAAAAAGAATGCCACATTCAATTTTTCTGTGGCATAGAACAAGTTCTACCAAAGTTGAGAACTAGGGACTTAGAAAAAAAGATTGTCAAAAGCAGAGATGCGTTGGATTTACCAACTAAAAACTCTGACTCCTAAAGGTCTAAATAGTGAGTTTGAATTGGGATGTTTCCTTACTTGATATCCTTTTTTTGTCTCCTTTTTTTTGCCTGTTTGAATCCCATTTATTATATGTTTTTATGTCTTGAGTTATGATTAATCGTTCAGCATGAGTTTTATTTATGCACTGTCACTTTAAGGAATCCTACTTTTGAGTATAGAATGGTGCGGGTATGCTTCAAATTAAAGATACTAGCCGCAATTTCTACCCACAATTCTATATTTTTTTAATTATTTTTTCAGAGTCCGTTTTATGTTTAAGGGTGGAACGCACCCGTGGAATGCACGACAGCGCCGGGATGCGTACGAGCTTTCGGGTTACATAATTTCCCCTTGAAATATAGAAAGTAAGAGGCGCCCGTGGAACGCATCAGTGGAACGCAGACCGGCGCTGGAATGCATATCGACTTCCGGGTGACGTCATATCCGCCAGGGACTCAGGAAATGGGACTCCATACACAGCTGTTCCGTTCTGTTTCTAATTAAGGTCCTTTTAAAAGGAGGTTTGCGGGGCACTTACCACACTTCTGACGAAGGATCCTGTGAGATCCGAAATGCGTTAAGTGTGGACATTGGGACTTCCCGTTGGTGTGAACATCTGCTGGCGCTGTACGGTTGCTTTGGAGGGGTGACTGCAGATTCCGGAGCTGTAGCTGCTGATACCACATTGAACATCTGTGGGACCCCGTGAGAAATGTGCAGTGTTCCTGTATTTGCCACTGGGAATGTTTTCATGTGATTTTAATCATTTGTCTTTGTAAGTGCAACTTGTATTAAATGGTCTTGTTTTATCCAGACTACTGCACTATTATGGTTATCTTTGTGCTTCTCCCACTACTGCTGTAACAAGCATATGTGAGGGGGGCACATATTACTGTTTCAGATCCTCACTCATTGAATACAAGACGCTGCCATTTATATCTTTGAGCCACTGGAAAGAGAAGTTGGACAGTTCATATTGCCCTATAAACAAGCTTAGTATTTCAAACTAACCTTATTTATGTGGTTCATGTGGTGTGCACTCACTCATAATCCTTAGCCATCACTAGGGTGTTTTCTGCACATGTTTAGACAGGGAAGCGCAGATTGAAACACATATTGAGAGAGGAGAACCTTCCAGAAAGACAACCATCTCTGCAGCAATCCACCAATCAGGCCTGTATGTTAGAGTGGCCAGATGGAAGCCACTCCATAGCAAAAAGCACATGGCAGCCCGCCTGGAGTTTGCCAAAATGCACCTGAAGGAATCTCAGACCATTAGAAACAAAATTCTCTGGTCTGATGAGACAAAGATTGAATGTTTTGGCGTGAATGCCAGGCGTCATGTTTGGAGGAAACCAGGCACCGCTCATCACCAGACCAATACCATCCCTACAGTGAAGCATGGTTGTGGCAGCATCATGCTGTGGGGAATTTTTTTTTAGCGGCAGGAACTGGGAAACTAGTCGAGTAGAGGGAAAGATGAATGCAGCAATGTACAGAGACATCCTGGATGAAAACCTGCTCTAGAGCGCTCTTGACCTCAGACTCGGGCGACCGTTCATCTTTCAGCAGGACAACGACCCTGAGCACACAGCCAAGATATCAAAGGAGTGGCTTCAGGACAACTCTGTGAATGTCCTTTAGTGGCCCAGCCAGAGCCCAGACTGAGCCCAGACTTGAATCCGATTGAACATCTGTGGAGAGATCTGAAAATGGCTGTGCATTGATGCTTCCCATACAATCTGATGGAGCTTGAGAGATGCTGCAAAGAGGAATGGACGAAACTTCCCAAAGATAGATGTGCCAAGCTTGTGGCATCATATTCAAAAAGATTTGAGGCTGTAATTGCTGCCAAAGGTGCATCAACAAGGTATTGAGCAAAGGCTGTGAATACTTATGTACATGTGATTTCTTAGTTTTTTATTTTTAATAAATTTGCAAAGATCTCACAAAAACTTTTTTTCACGTTGTAATTATGGGCTATTGTGTGTAGAATTTTGAGGGGGAAAAATTAATTTATTCCATTTTGGAATAAGGCTGTAACATAACAAAATGTGGAAAAAATGAAGCGCTGTGAATACTTTCTGGATGCACTGTACAGTTGCATACACAGGGATGTTAGATCCTACTTCCCTGCACAGATTGTCCTTGCCATTTGGGGGCATGTTCTGAAGATGGGGTATGCCCATGACTGCCAGCCCCAGTGTTAAGGTGGGTACACATTAGGCGATGTGCTCTATGAGCGACATCGCCTAGTGTTTCCCCTCCCCTAATTTTGGCTATATGGGACGTGTTAAAGCTCCCTTTAGAGGACGCTGCATCACAGCAGTTGTTTTTCTTTACACAAAACAAGCGTAATGTCACTTTCCCTGATTCTGCAGAGTTCCAAGTGTCCAAAAAGTTGCACACTTTCCCATTTGCTTCTGAAGGCAGGAAGTTTTGGGAGGAACCCCCATGGGTTGACGTATCAGTCTCTCGATTGTCTAAAATGGCGGTGCTGCCTGCTCCGGGCTCCTTTACCATAAAGAATCCTGGGGACCAGAAAATAGAGACTACGCTAAAATCTATTTACATGGCAGCAGGTGTATCACAAAGGCCAGTCATAGCTGGATGCTGGATGACCCATGCCATTCATACGTGGGCTACTCAGATTCAGGAGGGCCTCTCCGGGGCTATGCCCCTGGTCACTATGGTGACTCTCCTTATGCACATTCTGGACACTACATGCGTCCTGTGTGACTCGCTCAAGGAGATGGGAAATTTAGCCCCATTGGCTTTGACGGCGTGGCTCTTGAAGCTTCCGTCTTCAGGGCCAAAGGATTTTCTGAGGCAGTCATTCAAACCATGTTGAAGGCTCGGAAACCGACTTCTGCTCGGATTTATCATAGGGTCTGGAATTCTTACTTTGCTTGGTGCGCATCTAACAATCATGATGCTTACAAGTTTAGTACGGCCAAACTTTTGGCCTTTCTACAACAGGGCCTGGACTTGGGCCTTCATCTGGCCTCCATCAAGATTCATATTTCTGCCTTGTCGGTTTGGTTCCAGAGAAAAATTGCAACTTTACCTGATGTTCATACATTTACTCAGGGTGTGTTGCGTATTCAACCTCCTTACTTCCCGCCTGTGGCTCCTTGGGATTTGTCGGTGGTTCTGGAGGCGTTGCAAGGGTTTCCGTTTGAGCCTCTTGAATCTGCAGACCTTAAGTGGCTTTCTCTTAAGTTGTTGTTTCTGCTTGCTATTGCCTCTGCTAGACGGGTGTCGGATTTGGGTGCCTTATCTTGTAGGTCGCCATATCTGATTTTTCACCGTGATCGGGCGTTTCTTAGAACTCGTCCCGGGTATTTACCTAAGGTGGTGTCTTCCTTCCACCTTAACCAGGAGATTGTGGTTCCAGCCTTTGCCTCTCCTGAATTGTCTTCCAAAGAGCGGTCTTTGGATGTGGTGCGGGCTCTCCGTATCTACGTGAAGAGAACTGCCTCCATCAGGAAGTCGGATTCTCTCTTTGTTCTGTTTGGTTTTCACAAACGTGGCTGGCCTGCTCACAAGCAGACCCTAGCCAGATGGATTAGAATGGTGATTGCACATGCTTATGTACAGGCTAGCCTTCCAGCTCCTGCTACCATAAAGGCCCATTCTACTCGGTCGGTTGGAACTTCTTGGGCGGGCCGCCGTGGTGCGACCCTTGAACAATTGTGCAAGGCAGCTACGTTCATAAGGTTTTATGCCTTTGATACTTCTGCCTCCCAGGATGCTTCCTTTGGACGCCGGGTTCTTGTGCCCGCTACAGTGCGTCCCCTCCCATAAGGAACCGCTTTAGGATATCCCCGATGTCATTCCCTGTGGAGCCCAGTGTACCCCGCAGCAGAAAACTAGATTTATAGTAAGAACTTACCTTTGTTAAATCTCTTTCTGCGAGGTACACTGGGCTCCACAGGGCGCCCACCCTGACGCACTTAGCTTCTTTGGGTTGGTATGGCATTAGCCGCTGACACACTCTCCTGTCATGAGTGTGTGGTGTATGTGGCTACTAACGATTGTCGTCTCTTTTACCTGCTACTGCATTGGACTGGTTAACAAAAACTGAGCTCCTGTGCAGGCGGGGTTATAGAGGAGGCGGCGCTATGCATCTTGGGAAGAAGATCAAAGCTTTGAGCCTGTTGGTGCCTCGGATCAAGATCCTACACTACACCCCAATGTCATTCCCTCTGGAGCCCAGTGTACCTCGCAGAAAGAGACTTAACAACGGTAAGTTCTTACCATAAATCTCAATTTACGCCACTCCCCAAGCTTATGGTCGCATAAGGTAAGGATCATAATTTGTCTAAAGCATTTGAAATGGTTGTATTTGGAAACAGGAAACCAGCGTCTGATGTTGCTGGACTGAGGTTTCTACTGCTTTTATGTTTTATCCTATCAACTTATTCATTATTGGTGGGTATAAGCAATAACAGCAGGGGGAGGTGACCAGCACTAGGTGCAGTGTCAGATGGGGCATGGAGGGAATGCAGGGGTAGGGGCCCATTCTTAGGGATGTGGCCATCTGCTAGAGAGGGTGTGGCCAGCCACTACAGAGGCTTGGAAACCATTAAAGAGTGCATGGTCAATGTCCCTTTATAATTATATATAGTAAATATATATAGTAAATACTGATAGTGCATGCATGATAATGTACCAGAAAAAAAGCAGCAATGTACTGTAGTGAATACACCATAGTCCTGTGCAGTTTAATGTAACATATGTATAGCTCGGGATGTAACAGAGCATACTTGCCTACTTTTGAAAAAGTATTTCAGGGAGATTGTGAAAATAACACCTATCAGTGCGGGCATGTACTGCTACATCGGAGAGCCGTGTCATGAAAATGACTGACATCCAAATGTAAATTACCCCAAAGTTAGTAAGATCTACCTGTTGAAGAAAATACTCATATTTTGCAGTATTTGTTTGTGTATTGTGTTTTACAAGAGGTTCCATATACTGTAAGGGGCCACAAGAAACATTTGAAATGCATGTAGCCATAGGGATCATTGTGCCTTATAACTAATGCATGGAAATGGCGCTGATGATCCCATTTAAATATATGTATCTATGATTTCTTTTTTTTTCAGGGAGATTGAGGGACCATTCAGGGAGTGAGGGAGATTACTACTATTTCAGGGAGTCTCCTGCAAAATGAGGGAGGGTAGGCAACTATGTAACAGAGTCCACCCGACGTGTCCGCACGTCAGGAGTTCGCCCGCCTTGCGGGATGCCGGACAAACTCAAACTTTTATTAAAGGGGCAGTCATTTACAAGGCATAACCAGGCAGTGGGGCCCACCTCAAGTTTCACCTGTACCCCTGTGGGCTAATCCAACCCTGCCTAGTGGCCCCTACTTTCTCATTGAGACTGGTGCAGACTTTGCCACAAATGGGGAGAACATCTGGGAAGTGACAAAACTCTTGGCAGAATCACAGTCAGTGTTTTCTGGCCTGGGATTTATACCAAGTAAAAGTAGCTCTGTGCTACCAGTCCAGAGAACCAGAGGCAGCACCTCAGCATAAACCTCTTGGCCCTCTAACTCCCCGCCCAGTAAGCAGAAAACAATAGGGCTTGGTTTTAGCCCTTTAAACGTCTCATCAAGAGTAGAAAAGTTTGTGTTAGTGGTAGAAAGCAATACTACTTGCTACCCTGATTCCATTACATGCTGTCTCTGCTAAACACGTTTCTAACAGATTAATATAGCCTTTCACTCGAGCAATTACCAAAGTTCTCCTAGCAGATCTGAGTACAAACTTCATGTCCAAACAGATGCAAGTGATCCTAAGGATCCTGAAATATTGCCCATTTACGACAGCTGTTCACCATATGCAGAGTGACTGCCTAGGCGAGCGATTTGATCATATTGCGGAGGCCGTGCTTAAAATATTTCCCCAAATGGAGAAGATTATGGGTTGAACTTCTCCCCTTCCTCCTGTTTTTGGTGCAGGAAGTTCCCCAGACTTTCACCAGCTTCCCGTATTTGAACTACACTTTGCAAGAAGCCACAGGACATTCTCTGATGTGGGAATCATGGGAGGAACAGCCTTTCAGAGAGGAGAATGTCTCGCACTATGTATTGGATATGTATAAATGTTATGGCTGGATTTAATTGGGCAGTTGGCTCAAGAAATCACAGCTAGCCCAAAGCGGTTGTATAATCAGAATGCCTGGTCCCATGTAAGTGCTCGATGGGGCAAGGAATTTTTGTTATCACCCACACTAGTGCATATCATTGGCCATATGCTTGGTAGGGTAATGGGGCCCATACAACTATGGGCTGATTCCACGTTCTACAAATCAAGGGTTTGCAACATGTTGGATTTCCTTGGTCCTCCAACCCAGACATTGGCAGATCATTGTCCTGATAGCTGCCAAATATATGAGCCCCTAAAGGTGGTCCCAGTTGTAGATGATTTAGGACTGCAGGTGATATGAGACTAAGGGGGTCATTCCGAGTTGATCGAACGCTGCCGATTTTCGCAGCGCAACGATCAGGTTACTACTGCGCATCGATATGCATAATGCGCACGTGCGTCGTACGGGTACAAACAGCATCGTTGCTGTGCAATGCTTCTAGCGACGAATCCATTTGCACAACCGATCGCAAGGAGATTGACAGGAAGAGGGCGTTTATGAGTATCAACTGAACGTTTTCTGGGGGTGGTAGGGAAAACGCAGGCATGTCCAGGTGTTTGCAGGGCAGGTGTCTGACGTCAATTCCGCGACCGGACAGGCTGAAGTGATCGCAAGGGCTGAGTAAATTCAGACCTACTCAAAAACTGCAAGAAACTTTTTCATCCCGCTCAGCTGCACAAGCGTTCGCGCACTTGCAAAGCGAAAATACACTCCCCTAGAGGCGGCGACTATCTGATCGCCGCTCTGCAAAAAATAGCTAGCGAGCGATCAACTCGGAATGAGGGCCTAAGTGCCGTAATCACGTCTTTTATGAACCATACCTCTCCCAGGACCAAAAAGGCGTCTTTAATTGTCAGAATAAAGTTCAGAGTCCTCTCACTCACCTACAAAGCCATCAACCACTCTTCTCCTACAGACATCCTCAGCCTCATTTCTGCTCAGACTCTCTCCACCTCCACACAGACAATGACAGCTGCCCACCTACTCCCTGGTCACCTCCTCCCACGCCTTTCTTAAGAATTTCACCTGCGCTGATGCCAACATCTGGAATGACTTTCCATGAGCAATCAAACCTTCACTTAGCCTTTTCGGCCTTGAAACGTGACATTAAAGCACACCTTTTAGGGGTCTATTCATCAAGCAGTGAATAGAGTGGAGAAGTGAGCCTGTAGAGAAGTTGCCCATGGCAACCAATCAGCTGCTCCGTACAATTGTATAGTATGTAAATTATAGATGTTACGTCAGTGCTGATTTGTTGCCATAGGCAACTTCTCCACTGGCTCACTTCTCCACCCTTTTCACTGCTTCATGTATAGACCCCTTAATAATGTTAGCCTAGCACCCCCCCTTCCCCACAATACACTCACTTACCTGCCCCTGCATAACCCATTTCTGCTTCCTTCTCTCTTTATGTATCCACCCATATCCCATCTAACTTGTAAGCTCTTGCAAGCAGGACCTTCTCTTCTTTTTTTTTTCATCTTCAGAATTATTAAATTTACCGTCTATATTATTAATTAACATTTATTTATGTAGCGTCAGCATATTCCAAGGCACTTTACATATTTATGTATAATTTAATATTTGTCATAGTTTGTACTTATGTTGTTTTCGTGGTTTGTAGTATCCCCTATGTAGAGCACTTCAAGTACGGTAAAACTAAAAGATAATAAAAAATTATAATAAGTGTCTTGGGTATAGAAATCCTTAATTATTTTGTAATACACAAGAACCAACCTGATAAGACATAACATTGTTACTCCACTAGGGGTCACTGTTGCCAAATACTTTGCAGGCTCCTTGAAGAGAACCAGGACCAGGTAAAAAAAAAAATGAAGGTCCAAGAGGTGTTATACAGTAGTGAATGGTGTTACCCCATATGTCTTAGAGTCCCAAAGGCTGATTGATTAACTTGTTTATGCATTGATTTTGGTAACTTAAAAAGCGTCTTCAAGTTGATGCCTTTTTCTCTATCGTCCTAGTGGATGCTGGGGTTCCTGAAAGGACCATGGGGAATAGCGGCTCCGCAGGAGACAGGGCACAAAAAGTAAAGCTTTTTCCGATCAGGTGGTGTGCACTGGCTCCTCCCCCTATGACCCTCCTCCAGACTCCAGTTAGATTTTTGTGCCCGGCCGAGAAGGGTGCAATCTAGGTGGCTCTCCTAAAGAGCTGCTTAGAAAAAGTTTAGCTAGGTTTTTTATTTTACAGTGATTCCTGCTGGCAACAGGATCACTGCAGCGAGGGACTGAGGGGAGAAGGAGTCAACTCACCTGCGTGCAGGATGGATTGGCTTCTTGGCTACTGGACATCAAGCTCCAGAGGGACGATCACAGGTACAGCCTGGATGGTCACCGGAGCCACGCCGCCGGCCCCCTTGCAGATGCTGAAGACAGAAGAGGTCCAGAATCGGCGGCTGAAGACTCCTGCAGTCTTCAAAAGGTAGCGCACAGCACTGCAGCTGTGCGCCATTTTCCTCTCAGCACACTTCACACGGCAGTCACTGAGGGTGCAGGGCGCTGGGAGGGGGGCGCCCTGGGAGGCAAAATGATTACCTATAAAGGCTAAAAATACCTCACATATAGCCCTAGAGGCTATATGGAGATATTTAACCCCTGCCTAATTTTTCTAAATAGCGGGAGACGAGCCCGCCAGAAAAGGGGCGGGGCCTATCTCCTCAGCACACGGCGCCATTTCCTCTCACAGCTCCGCTGGTCAGGACGGCTCCCAAGTCTCTCCCCTGCACTGCACTACAGAAACAGGGTAAAACAGAGAGGGGGGGGCACATTTATGGCGATATTTTGATATAACAAAGCAGCTATAAGGGAGCACTTAGTATAAGGCTATCCCTGATATATATATAGCGCTTTTGGTGTGTGCTGGCAAACTCTCCCTCTGTCTCCCCAAAGGGCTAGTGGGTCCTGTCTTCGTTAGGAGCATTCCCTGTGTGTCTGCTGTGTGTCGGTACGTGTGTGTCGACATGTATGAGGACGATATTGGTGTGGAGGCGGAGCAATTGCCAAATATGAGGATGTCACCCCCTAGGGAGTCGACACCGGAATGGATGCCTTTATTTATGGAACTACGGGATAGTGTCAACACGCTAAAGCAGTCGTTTGACGACATGAGGCGGCCGGACAATCAATTAGTGCCTGTCCAGGCGACTCAAACACCGTCAGGGGCTGTGAAACGCCCTTTGCCTCAGTCGGTCGACACAGACCCAGACACAGGCGATGACTCCAGTGGTGACGGTGACGAATCAACCGTATTTTCCAGTAGGGCCACACGTTATATGATTTTGGCAATGAAGGAGGCGTTACATTTAGCTGATACTACAGGTACCACTAAACAGGGTATTATGTGGGGTATGAAAAAACTACCTATAGTTTTTCCTGAATCAGAAGAATTAAATGACGTGTGTAATGAAGCGTGGGTTGCCCCTGATAAAAAGCTGATAATTTCAAAGAAATTATTGGCATTATACCCTTTCCCGCCAGAGGTTAGGGAGCGCTGGGAAACACCTCCTAGGGTGGACAAGGCGCTAACACGCTTATCGAAACAAGTGGCGTTACCCTCTCCTGAGACGGCCGCACTTAAAGATCCATCAGATAGGAGGATGGAAAATATCCAAAAAAGTATATACACACATGCAGGTGTTATACTACGACCAGCTGTAGCGACTGCCTGGATGGGCAGTGCTGGGGTAGTTTGGTCAGAGTCCCTGATTGAAAATATTGATACCCTGGACAGGGACAATATTTTACTGTCGTTAGAACAAATAAAGGATGCATTTCTTTATATGCGTGATGCACAGAGGGATATCTGCACACTGGCATCACGGGTAAGTGCTATGTCCATTTCGGCCAGAAGAGCTTTATGGACGCGACAGTGGACAGGCGATGCGGATTCAAAACGGCATATGGAAGTTTTGCCGTATAAAGGGGAGGAGTTATTTGGAGTCGGTCTATCAGATTTGGTGGCCACGGCTACAGCCGGGAAATCCACCTTTCTACCTCAAGTCACTCCCCCACAGAAAAAGGCACCGACTTTTCAACCGCAGCCCTTTCGTTCCTTTAAAAATAAGAGAGCAAAGGGCTATTCATATCTGCCACGAGGCAAAGGTCGAGGGAAGAGACAGCAACACGCAGCTCCTTCCCAGGAACAGAAGCCCTCCCCGGCTTCTACAAAAGCCTCAGCATGACGCTGGGGCTTCTCAAGCGGACTCGGGGACGGTGGGCGGTCGTCTCAAAAATTACAGCGCGCAGTGGGCTCACTCGCAGGTAGATCCCTGGATCCTGCAGATAATATCTCAAGGGTACAGGTTGGAATTAGAGACGGATCCACCTCGCCGTTTCCTGAAGTCTGCTTTACCAACGTCCCCCTCCGAAAGGGAGACGGTTTTGGAAGCCATTCACAAGCTGTACTCTCAGCAGGTGATAGTCAAGGTACCTCTTCTACAACAAGGGAAGGGGTATTATTCCACTCTTTTTGTGGTACCGAAGCCGGATGGCTCGGTAAGGCCTATTCTAAATCTGAAGTCCTTGAACCTGTACATAAAGAAGTTCAAGTTCAAAATGGAGTCACTCAGAGCAGTGATAGCGAACCTGGAAGAGGGGGACTTTATGGTATCCTTGGACATCAAGGATGCGTATCTCCACGTTCCAATTTACCCCTCACACCAGGGGTACCTCAGGTTCGTTGTACAAAACTGTCACTATCAGTTTCAGACGCTGCCGTTCGGATTGTCCACGGCACCTCGGATCTTTACAAAGGTAATGGCCGAGATGATGATTCTTCTTCGAAGAAAAGGCGTATTAATTATCCCATACTTGGACGATCTCCTAATAAGGGCGAGGTCCAGAGAACAGCTAGAGATGGGATTAGCACTGTCTCAAGAAGTGCTAAAACAGCACGGGTGGATTCTGAATATTCCAAAATCCCAGTTAATGCCGACAACTCGTCTGCTGTTCCTAGGGATGATTCTGGACACGGTTCAGAAAAAGGTTTTTCTCCCGGAGGAAAAAGCCAAGGAGTTATCCGAGCTTGTCAGGAACCTCCTAAAACCAGGAAAGGTGTCTGTACATCAATGCACAAGAGTCCTGGGAAAAATGGTGGCTTCTTACGAAGCAATTCCATTCGGCAGATTCCACGCAAGAATTTTCCAAAGGGATCTGTTGGACAAATGGTCAGGGTCGCATCTTCAGATGCACCTACGGATAACCCTGTCTCCAAGGACAAGGGTGTCTCTTCTGTGGTGGTTGCAGAGTCCTCATCTATTGGAGGGCCGCAGATTCGGCATACAGGATTGGATCCTGGTGACCACGGACGCCAGCCTGAGAGGCTGGGGAGCAGTCACACAAGGAAGAAACTTCCAGGGAGTATGGACGAGCCTGGAAACGTCTCTTCACATAAACATTCTGGAACTAAGAGCAATATACAATGCTCTAAGCCAGGCAGAACCTCTGCTTCAGGGAAAACCGGTGTTGATCCAGTCGGACAACATCACGGCAGTCGCCCATGTGAACAGACAGGGCGGCACAAGAAGCAGGAGTGCAATGGCAGAAGCTGCAAGGATTCTTCGCTGGGCAGAGAATCATGTGATAGCACTGTCAGCAGTGTTCATCCCGGGAGTGGACAACTGGGAAGCAGACTTCCTCAGCAGACACGATCTTCACCCGGGAGAGTGGGGACTTCATCCAGAAGTCTTCCACATGCTGGTAACCCGTTGGGAAAGACCAATGGTGGACATGATGGCGTCTCGCCTCAACAAAAAACTGGACAGGTATTGCGCCAGGTCAAGAGATCCGCAGGCAATAGCTGTGGACGCGCTGGTAACGCCTTGGGTGTACCAGTCGGTGTATGTGTTTCCTCCTCTGCCTCTCATGCCAAAAGTATTGAGAATTATACGGCAAAGAGGCGTAAGAACGATACTAGTGGTTCCGGATTGGCCAAGAAGGACTTGGTACCCGGAACTTCAAGAGATGATCACGGAAGATCCGTGGCCTCTACCTCTAAGGAGGGACTTGCTTCAGCAGGGTCCCTGTCTGTTTCAAGACTTACCGCGGCTGCGTTTGACGGCATGGCGGTTGAACGCCGGATCCTAATGGAAAAAGGCATGCCGGAAGAAGTCATTCCTACTTTGATTAAAGCAAGGAAAGAAGTAACCGTGCAACATTATCACCGAATTTGGCGAAAATATGTTGCGTGGTGCGAAGATCGGAGTGCTCCGACGGAGGAATTTCAACTGGGTCGATTCCTACATTTCCTGCAATCAGGATTGTCTATGGGTCTCAAATTGGGATCTATTAAGGTTCAAATTTCGGCCCTGTCGATTTTCTTTCAAAAAGAATTGGCTTCAGTCCCTGAAGTCCAGACCTTTGTTAAGGGAGTGCTGCATATACAGCCCCCTGTGGTGCCTCCAGTGGCACCGTGGGATCTCAATGTAGTTTTGGATTTTCTAAAATCTCATTGGTTTGAACCACTAAATAAGGTGGATTTGAAATATCTCACTTGGAAAGTGACCATGCTTCTAGCCCTGGCTTCTGCCAGGAGAGTGTCAGAATTGGCAGCTTTATCTTACAAAAGCCCATATCTGATTTTCCATTCGGACAGGGCAGAACTGCGGACTCGTCCGCATTTTCTCCCTAAGGTGGTGTCAGCATTTCATCTGAACCAGCCTATTGTAGTGCCTGCGGCTACAAGTGACTTGGAGGACTCCAAGTTACTGGACGTTGTCAGAGCATTAAAAATATATATTGCAAGAACAGCTGGAGTCAGAAAATCTGACTCGTTGTTTATATTGTATGCACCCAACAAGATGGGTGCTCCTGCGTCTAAGCAGACGATTGCTCGTTGGATCTGTAGCACAATCCAACTGGCACATTCTGTGGCAGGCCTGCCACAGCCTAAATCTGTAAAGGCCCACTCCACAAGGAAGGTGGGCTCATCTTGGGCGGCTGCCCGAGGGGTCTCGGCATTACAACTTTGCCGAGCAGCTACGTGGTCAGGGGAGAACACGTTTGTAAAATTTTACAAATTTGATACTCTGGCTAAGGAGGACCTGGAGTTCTCTCATTCGGTGCTGCAGAGTCATCCGCACTCTCCCGCCCGTTTGGGAGCTTTGGTATAATCCCCATGGTCCTTTCAGGAACCCCAGCATCCACTAGGACGATAGAGAAAATAAGATTTTACTTACCGATAAATCTATTTCTCGGAGTCCGTAGTGGATGCTGGGCGCCCATCCCAAGTGCGGATTATCTGCATAAATTGTACATAGTTATTGTTAACTTATTCGGGTTATTGTTGTAGGAAGCCATCTTTCAGAGGCTCCGCTGTTATCATACTGTTAACTGGGTTTAGATCACAAGTTGTACGGTGTGATTGGTGTGGCTGGTATGAGTCTTACCCGGGATTCAAAATCCTCCCTTATTGTGTACGCTCGTCCGGGCACAGTACCTAACTGGAGTCTGGAGGAGGGTCATAGGGGGAGGAGCCAGTGCACACCACCTGATCGGAAAAAGCTTTACTTTTTGTGCCCTGTCTCCTGCGGAGCCGCTATTCCCCATGGTCCTTTCAGGAACCCCAGCATCCACTACGGACTCCGAGAAATAGATTTATCGGTAAGTAAAATCTTATTTTTATACCTGTGTGTGGACCTGCTTTGCGACCATTTTTAGTAAAAGGACCCATTCATTATCGGCAGATAATAACATTGCAGTATATATACTAAGATTTCCTATGACACTGCAGTGTGTATATCTGCACTATAGTTCCTATGACACTGCTGTGTATGTACCTGCACTAGATTTCCTATGGCACTGCAGTGTATGTACCTGCACTATATTTCCTATGACACTGCAGTGTATGTACCTGCATTAGATTTCCTATGACACTGCAGTGTATGTACCTGCATTAGATTTCCTATGACACTGCCGTGTATGTACCTGCATTAGATATCCTATGACACTGCAGTGTATGTACCTGCACTATATTTCCTATGACACTGCAGTGTATGAACCTGCATTAGATTTCCTATGACACTGCAGTGTATGTACCTGCATTAGATTTCCTATGACACTGCAGTGTATGTACCTGCATTAGATTTCCTATGACACTGCCGTGTATGTACCTGCACTATATTTTCTATGACACTGCAGTGTATGTACCTGCACTAGATTTCCTATGACACTGCAGTGTATGTACCTGCACTAGATTTCCTATGACACTGCAGTGTATGTACCTGCATTAGATATCCTATGACACTGCAGTGTATGTACCTGCACTAGATTTCCTATGACACTGCAGTGTATGAACCTGCACTAGATTTCCTATGACACTGCAGTGTATGTACCTGCACTAGATTTCCTATGACACTGCAGTGTATGTACCTGCACTATATTTCCTATGACACTGCAGTGTATGTACCTGCATTAGATTTCCTATGACACTGCAGTGTATGTACCTGCACTATATTTCCTATGACACTGCAGTGTATGTACCTGCACTAGATTTCCTATGACACTGCAGTGTATGTACCTGCACTAGATTTCCTATGACACTGCAGTGTATGTACCTGCATTAGATATCCTATGACACTGCAGTGTATGTACCTGCATTAGATTTCCTATGACACTGCAGTGTATGTACCTGCACTAGATTTCCTATGACACTGCAGTGTATGTACCTGCACTAGATTTCCTATGACACTGCAGTGTATGTACCTGCACTAGATTTCCTATGACACTGCAGTGTATGTACCTGCATTAGATATCCTATGACACTGCAGTGTATGTACCTGCATTAGATTTCCTATGACACTGCAGTGTATGTACCTGCACTAGATTTCCTATGACACTGCAGTGTGTGTACCTGCACTATATTTCCTATGATACTGCAGTGTATGTACCTGCACTAGATTTCCTATGACACTGCAGTGTATGTACCTGCACTAGATTTCCTATGACACTGCAGTGTATGTACCTGCATTAGATATCCTATGACACTGCAGTGTATGTACCTGCATTAGATTTCCTATGACACTGCAGTGTATGTACCTGCACTATATTTCCTATGACACTGCAGTGTATGTACCTGCACTATATTTCCTATGACACTGCAGTGTATGTACCTGCAGAAGATTTCCTATGACACTGCAGTGTATGTACCTGCACTAGATTTCCTATTACACTGCAGTGTGTGTACCTGCACTATATTTCCTATGACACTGCAGTGTATGTACCTGCAGAAGATTTCCTATGACACTGCAGTGTATGTACCTGCACTATATTTCCTATGACACTGCAGTGTATGTACCTGCACTATATTTCCTATGACACTGCAGTGTATGTACCTGCACTAGATTTCCAATGACACTGCTGTGTATGTACCTGCACTAGATTTCCTATGACACTGCCGTGTATGTACCTGCACTAGATTTCCTATGACACTGCAGTGTATGTACCTGCAGAAGATTTCCTATGACACTGCAGTGTATGTACCTGCACTAGATTTCCTATGACACTGCCTTGTATGAACCTGCACTAGATTTCCTTTGACACTGCTGTGTATGTACCTGCACATGATTTCCTATGACACTGCAGTGTATGTACCTGCATTAGATATCCTATGACACTGCAGTGTATGTACCTGCACTAGATTTCCTATGACACTGCAGTGTATGAACCTGCACTAGATTTCCTATGACACTGCAGTGTATGTACCTGCACTAGATTTCCTATGACACTGCAGTGTATGTACCTGCACTATATTTCCTATGACACTGCAGTGTATGTACCTGCATTAGATTTCCTATGACACTGCAGTGTATGTACCTGCACTATATTTCCTATGACACTGCAGTGTATGTACCTGCACTAGATTTCCTATGACACTGCAGTGTATGTACCTGCACTAGATTTCCTATGACACTGCAGTGTATGTACCTGCATTAGATATCCTATGACACTGCAGTGTATGTACCTGCATTAGATTTCCTATGACACTGCAGTGTATGTACCTGCACTAGATTTCCTATGACACTGCAGTGTATGTACCTGCACTAGATTTCCTATGACACTGCAGTGTATGTACCTGCACTAGATTTCCTATGACACTGCAGTGTATGTACCTGCATTAGATATCCTATGACACTGCAGTGTATGTACCTGCATTAGATTTCCTATGACACTGCAGTGTATGTACCTGCACTAGATTTCCTATGACACTGCAGTGTGTGTACCTGCACTAGATTTCCTATGATACTGCAGTGTATGTACCTGCACTAGATTTCCTATGACACTGCAGTGTATGTACCTGCACTAGATTTCCTATGACACTGCAGTGTATGTACCTGCATTAGATATCCTATGACACTGCAGTGTATGTACCTGCATTAGATTTCCTATGACACTGCAGTGTATGTACCTGCACTATATTTCCTATGACACTGCAGTGTATGTACCTGCACTATATTTCCTATGACACTGCAGTGTATGTACCTGCAGAAGATTTCCTATGACACTGCAGTGTATGTACCTGCACTAGATTTCCTATTACACTGCAGTGTGTGTACCTGCACTATATTTCCTATGACACTGCAGTGTATGTACCTGCAGAAGATTTCCTATGACACTGCAGTGTATGTACCTGCAGAAGATTTCCTATGACACTGCAGTGTATGTACCTGCACTATATTTCCTATGACACTGCAGTGTATGTACCTGCACTATATTTCCTATGACACTGCAGTGTATGTACCTGCACTAGATTTCCAATGACACTGCTGTGTATGTACCTGCACTAGATTTCCTATGACACTGCCGTGTATGTACCTGCACTAGATTTCCTATGACACTGCAGTGTATGTACCTGCAGAAGATTTCCTATGACACTGCAGTGTATGTACCTGCACTAGATTTCCTATGACACTGCCTTGTATGAACCTGCACTAGATTTCCTTTGACACTGCTGTGTATGTACCTGCACATGATTTCCTATGACACTGCAGTGTATGTACCTGCACTAGATTTCCTGTGACACTGCAGTGTATGTACCTGCACTAGATTTCCTGTGACACTGCAGTGTATGTACCTGCACTTGATTTCCTGTGACACTGCCTATCATACAACCCCACAGCATAATAGATGCTTAACGTTTTGCATACTTCAGGGGTTGACATTTTTGATCAGGTTAACACTGTAAAATTGGCCCCTTCTCATCTTCTATACCTTTATGTGCTGTAGGTCATGTGCCTGATATTTGACCAGTTTATGAGTAGTACCATCATATACTGTATGTTCTTGCACCTTCCAGATCTGGCCTGGACTTCAGCAGTCCCTTATAACTTCCATTTCCAATCTTTCTCACAGGACTTTGTAACAGTCAGATATCTTCCTCGGTCAGCTGCTTGGAGGAGCCCATGGTTGTTAGTTGTTGAGGTCAGAAGGTTCAGTGTATTTATTTGGCTCTGTGATTGTCTTCCCTTGGCCTAATTTTAGATAGTCAATCTTGGACCCTCTTCAGTAAGGATTGCAAATTCTGCTTATTAGTCTCATCCTCCAAGTGTACAATTTATACACAAAAAAAGAGGAAAAGGGGAGTGGGGACATGGACTGTACAACCAAACTTCTTCAGAGGGGCTACCATTCTGAGACATCTAGGAATATAGGAAAAAGAAAAATGCAGATGCACACTCTAAGCACAAAGAACACTGATAGTTAAAATAATTAACCTGGCTATAATGTGTTAGTTTTAGGAATGTTAGGGCCCCATCTGATAAAGTTCACCTTGACATGGTGGATGGGCCCACATTGTTAACCAAACGTGCTAAGAACTTCACTTGTACTCCATGTTCATTTTAAGTGATTATGAAAACTATTTGACTGTCAGAATGTTCTGTAGTAATGTGAATGCTTTATTTTATTTTTAACATTTTTAATACGTCCTGCTTATGCCATTACTCCATACTGCAAGTCCTTGCTGTAGGCAAAGACCACAGTGTCCTGGTCCCAGGTGTTCACAAACATGTTGCCGACCCAGATGTGACATTATGTCCATGACTCATCTAGCTGTTGGAGGTCACTCTGAGTAACGTGCTGCAGAGTAAGCTGGAGTCTGGCAGTCAGGTCAGATATATCCTTTAGCAGTTGCTGAAATGTCTAAAGGATTCCCCGCAAGTTGCGATTAGGCACTCAAGTCACGTAGCCTCTTTTTAGGGAAATTAAATTATTATCTTTCAGGAAATATGATTCAAAATGAATCACTTCTTCCAAAACTTTAATTAAATGCGGTTCAATAAATTGCTATTTTGGCTGGAGTACAGAAAATGAGATACTCATATTATTATAGGAGCCAGACTGTTTCTGCAGAGATAAACAGTCTCTGCGTGCGTCCCCAGACAGAAAACGGCCTCCCGTATTTTTAACTCAATTTCTGTCCGTATACCATGCTCACTGTCTCCCACATTATATAGTCTCTCCAGTACCTTCTCTGAGCACCAGAAGCCATGTCTTACCTATTCCCTGCTGTTCTAACTTCTCCAATCTATCCTTCTTCCTCTGCCTCTCTTATCTATGTGCCACATGTTCCACTTCCATCCCATCTCACCCAGGCTATGCCTCCAGTCATTTATTTCCATCCTTCCCCATTTATGTTCTGTTCCCCTCTCCGCCACTTCCTTAGCTGCCTTCCTATGCATCCTACTCTTTCACAGCCTTAATCACAGCAGTGCAAGTATGCGGGTACACTCGGGTACGGAGTACCCTTAAGAATTTGGCAGCGGGTACGCAGTACCACCTGCCACACACTTTGCCATTACCACAATTATAGTCACAAAGCAACAAGACCATGGTGCTTGGCAGCATGATGGCTCCTCCCACTTTGTCAGGGTTACTGGGAGTGTGACAGTGGCTGTATTTTCCTGTTATAATGGAGGCATTACTATATTGTTATTAAATTGGGGGCATTACTATTTATTTCTATTATACTGAAGGTATCACTATATATTTCTATTATACTGAAGGCATTACTATATATTTTTAGCCTTGCCTCCAGATTCCCCCCCAAAAAGGGGCTGTCATGTAGCCACTCCCACTAGTAGCATGTGGCCACACACCCTCACAATACATGACCACGCCCATTTTTCGGCACTCAGTACCACTGCTTAATAATCTCCTCCCGCATGGACCATTCATCCCAAAGAATAGCTAAGTCTATTTTTATCATCATTATCGACATCATCATCATCCTCCTCATCCATGGATTTTTTTAATCTTAATAGTTCTTATCTGAGCTGCTGTTTTAAAGATTTCCATACAGAAACTCTGTTTCCCTAATTCTTGCACAACAGTTCCTATACTGTAGCTCTAGGATCTTATATCTAAATATTTCCACCTAGGGCAGTACGGACAGAGGTGTAGAGTGGAGCCATGGCTCCCGGTGCAAGCACACGTCACGGCACCCCCCCCCCCCCCCTTCCCTATATACACACAAACACATATTTCCCGACAGGGAAAAAAGAATTGAACCCAACGGGGAAAAGAACACAATAGCCTCCACAGGGGGGAAAAGAAAGCACTCACACAATGTCCCCTAACGTCCCCAGTAGCAGTGACGCTTACACTCGTAACGCCCTCTGTAGCGGTGACGCTTACGCGCGTAACGCCCCCCCCTGTAGCAGTGCTGCTTACACGCGTAACGCCCTCTGTAGCAGTGGTGCTTACATGTAATGCCCCCCTGTAGCAGTGATGCTTACACACGTAACGCCCCCTGTACCAGTGACGCTTACTCGTCACGTTCCCTGTACCAGTGACGCTTACACGTCACGTTCCCTGTACCAGTGACGCTTAGGATACATAACACCCCCTGTAGCAGTGACGCTTACACGTAACACCCCCTGTAGCAGTGATGCTTACACGTAACACCCCCTGTAGCAGTGATGCTTACACGTAACACCCCCTGTAGCAGTGATGCTTACACTCGTAACGCCCTCTGTAGCGGTGACGCTTACGCGCGTAACGCCCCCCCTGTAGCAGTGCTGCTTACACGCGTAACGCCCTCTGTAGCAGTGGTGCTTACATGTAATGCCCCCCTGTAGCAGTGATGCTTACACACGTAACGCCCCCTGTACCAGTGACGCTTACTTGTCACGTTCCCTGTACCAGTGACGCTTACACGTCACGTTCCCTGTACCAGTGACGCTTAGGATACATAACACCCCCTGTAGCAGTGACGCTTACACGTAACACCCCCTGTAGCAGTGATGCTTACACGTAACACCCCCTGTAGCAGTGATGCTTACACGTAACACCCCCTGTAGCAGTGATGCTTACACTCGTAACACCCCCTGTAGCAGTGATGCTTACACGTAACACCCCCTGTAGCAGTGATGCTTACACGTAACACCCCCTGTAGCAGTGATGCTTACACGTAACACCCCCTGTAGCAGTGATGCTTACACGTAACACCCCCTGTAGCAGTGATGCTTACACGTAACACCCCCTGTAGCAGTGATGCTTACACGTAACACCCCCTGTAGCAGTGATGCTTACACGTAACACCCCCTGTAGCAGTGATGCTTACACGTAACACCCCCTGTAGCAGTGATGCTTACACGTAACACCCCCTGTAGCAGTGATGCTTACACGTAACACCCCCTGTAGCAGTGATGCTTACACGTAACACCCCCTGTAGCAGTGATGCTTACACGTAAAGCCCCCTATACCAGTGACGCTTACACACGCAACGTCCTCTGTATCAGTGACGCTTACACACATTACGCCGCAGTCATACATACACACACACCACATACACACACATACATACTGTACATTCATTACACACATACACAGTCACACATACATATATATACAGTACACAGATACTGTATACACACACACAGTTTCACTCACTCACTCAATCTCTATCCACTTACCTAAGGAAATCCTGAGGCTGCAGTCTGGTTCCGCGTAGCTCCGCCCATTTCCCTGTGTAGCTCCTCTCCCTTTTAGGTCCGCGGCGCACTGTGACAGGGGTTGGGGAGAGGTGGCTTGATGCTGCCAGGCGCCCACTGAAGTTTCTGGCGCCTGGAGCATGCGCTCCACCGGAACCGCCCTCCCTACGCCCCTGAGTACGGCACTGAGATCATGGGATCAATTCCCATGATGGCCCTAACTGTGTGGAGTTTATATATTCTCCTCATACTTGCGTGGGTTTCCTCCGGGTACTCCGGTTTCCTCCCACAATCCAAAAATATACTGATAGGTTAACTGGCTCCCAACAAAATTAACCTAGTGTGATTGTGTGTGTGTAGATGTGGTAGGGAATATAGGGGGTCATTCCGAGTTGTTCGCTCGTTATTTTTTTTCCGCTACGGAGCGATTAGTCGCAAACTGCGCATGCGCAATGTACGCAGTGCGCCTGCGCCAAGTAAATTAGCACAAAAGTTTGGTATTTTACTCACGGCGTTACGAAGTTTTTTCATCGTTCTGGTGATCGGAGTGTGATTGACAGGAAGTGGGTGTTTCTGGGCGGAAACTGGCCGTTTTATGGGAGTGTGCGGAAAAACGCAGGCGTGTCAGGGAAAAACGCGGGAGTGTCTGGAGAAACGGGGGAGTGTCTGGGCGAACGCTGGGTGTGTTTGTGACGTCAAACCAGGAACGAAACGGCCTGAACTGATCGCTATTTGTGAGTAAGTCTGGAGCTACTCAGAAACTGCTAAGAAATTTCTTTTCGCTATTCTGCGAATCTTTTTTTCGCTATTCTGCTATGCTAAGATACACTCCCAGAGGGCGGCGGCCTAGCGTGTGCAATGCTGCTAAAAGCAGCTAGCGAGCGAACAACTCGGAATCACCCCCATAGAGTGTAAGCTCCACTGGGGCAGGGACTGATGTGAATGGTTAAATATTCTCTGTAAAGCGCTGCGGAATATGTGTGCGCTATATAAATAACTGGTAATAAATAAATAATATAACTAATGTCCTGTAGACCAGTGTTTCTCCAGGATGGTTTCCACATTTACCTTCTTAACACAGTGATTGGTTGTATTGTATCTTCATCATTTAGTACATGTCATAAATATGATTCTTTGAGAAGACATGAAAAACATGCGCTAATAGTGGTTACTGATGACAGGTGTCTTCTGCATCTCCCTGTGCAAGACCACTGAATCCAGCACTTACCGTAAGCTCCATTCCCGTCAATAACGCATTTGCGTCGGGGCAAGCAGTGTTCCCAGTCCAGTTATTTATCACTTTCAATTAAAATCGTTTTTCTGTCATCATTACTTTGAAAGTTAGAATATCAGATGATTTAGAGAGGCTCATCCCTTAGTGAGGACAAAAATATATCCATATCATGGTCTGGCTCTAGCCTCAAATGCTAAGAGAAATCCTGACATATTTAATATAAAGTGATAATATTTGGAAATGACAGGTAGATTTGTCTTTGGGCACGTGCAGTGCAGGAAGACGCCCCTTGCAGTGTAAGATACAGTGTATACCAACTTCATGTAACACCAACATCGAGAAACACTGCTCCTATTTTCTTCATCACATTCTGAAGCCCCAACCAACACTCCTGCCCTTCTCTCGAGCTCCATCCCAACTTTTTTCATCCCCAGAAATAGAATTGCCTGACGCCCTCTAACCTCGCTGAGGCAGAACAGGAAGACAGTTTTGTAATAATGGCAGCATGTATCGGCCTTCCCTCCAATCTATTATTAGACAGTATTACTGCCATGGGCTGTGTAGCTCAGAAAGACTCAGATCCCACTTATTCCCTGTGAGATTTATAAAGCAGTTTATCTGATACTAAGGCGGAAAACTCATATATGTCTGGCTTAGTTACACGCCATGGAGAGGAAATTTAGTTTATCTGTACAGAACGGAACGGCCTCCAAGTCTCTTCAAGTAATGTGATTTTGGTCAGTTTTACGGCTGATTTGTGAAGAACTTGAGAAATAATCTGGTACCGACTAGCGGCGCGTATTTTTATCTGAGTAATCGCTATTCTAAATCAGTTATTATCCAAACAAGCTGGCTAAACAGATACTGGGATCTCATGTTGCTAGAACTGTAAGATATTTCTTAAATATATGTAGAGACATATCTGTATTGCAGTACAAGACAGGGGGTTGCATTTACTAAGCAGTGGGGATTTAAAGCCACCAATTTTCGTCAGTTTTGCTTGTGGGATGTAAAATGCCAGTAATATTGAATGTAACATAATTGCATTAAATGTTGTGACCCTATTAAATCCCTTGGACAAAACCTCTGAAATTTGGTAGCTTTGAAAACTTGGCGCTTAGTAAATGGCACTATTACTGTATTGACAGGGGTCTTGGGGTGATGCACATACAGTACTCCCTTAAAATATCCAATTTGCAGAAGTTGAAGCCATTTTGCTCTCTCGGGACAACTAAACGTAACATTTCATTTTTACTAATAATCATTTTTAAACATAAGTAACGTCTGGGTAAGCCTGCACCACGGGTATGTATCACTTCACTGATGGTAGCAGACATGAGTTTCAAACCAATGACATCTATAAGATACACAATTGAACCTTATGGATCTTTAGTGATATGCACTATAGCTGAATGTCAGACCTCTTTATACACATTTCTAGTACGTTGATAATCTCTAAACAATGCAGGCAACTGTTAATGGTCCATTGTTTCATTGGAGCTCTTGCAGATAAGCTTGGTAACTTTATATTCCACACTAATGGGCTGATTCAGCACAGGACGCAGTCCCGTTCTGTCGCAGTGCGCATGTTTTGCGAGCACAGTGCCCTGTCAGCTACAGCCTGAACAGTGCCCTGACAGGCTGCAGGCGTTTTGGTGCAACGATGGAAAGCGTTTCAGAAAACAGGGGGTGGATTACCAGCGCTGGCTGATTAAAATTATAAATAGTAAAAAACAATCTATATCCCAAAAAGGCTTATATTTAAAAAATCATATTTATTTTACATATATATCCAAAATGAAAATAAAAATAAAAATAAAAATAATAACAGTAAAAAGATATTAATGAAAATAGATAAAACACTCAATGAATTATACCACAATATCTTATTGCTTATGAATCCACATTTGGCTGTGATCGTACTCAGGGGGACTAGAACCACTTGGAAATGTCCGTCACTAATCGGTTATTTGCATAAATCCGATAATTTAGCAGATGTGAGGTATTTACCAGTGTTCTGAGAGCAGGTATTGTCCACCTGATGTATAGCTGGATCAATAGGTCCTCCTTGGCATGGAGGATTGGGTCCAGAAGGTGGATTCTGCTGTTTGAAGATGTCCCAAGTGATGTACACCAGAGTATCCGTGTAGCCAGAGGAGATGGTGGTATTGAGTGTCCGGATAAAAGTGAAGCTCAACGCGTTTCGCTGGTTTAGATATTCCAGCTTCCTCAGGAGCAAGTAAGATAGTGGCTGTGGTAAAGCCTTTTTATACCGGATATGAGTGATTAATTGATTACACATGAGTGCATGACATAAGATCATATATAAGCCTTTTTGAAAATTCATATATCACTATACAAATTAGAGAATCCACTGGTCCCATATACCTTTTATCATGAAAAAACATAAAAACGATCATCTATTATATAGTTATATAGTTTAAAAAAACCGCATATACATCCCGATCATGTGACAACTTGTATCACGTGATCGGTGTTTTATCCAATGGAGGTGTGTATTCCGATCATGTGGTATGACACGTGGCCATAATGGAGTCAGTTGCTAGGCAACTAGTCCGGAGAAGTTTACGATTAAGTTCATGACGTATGAAGTCACGTAGCGTCCCGATCACGTGACCCTTTATGTCACATGATCGGGATGTCAATGGGAGGGTATGGTTCAGTCGTGTCTATACGGCAGAATTGGTTGCTAAGTAACACGTCTCTGATACAGAGAGCGTCCGCATTCTGTACAGTATTATGACAGGAAGATCCTGTAGGCAGATTCGTGTCTTAATGTTCGGCTACTTCCTATCAACATGAAAGTTATTCAATCGTACAGTTTATCGGCCTCCTAATCAAATACAATTGATGTTTCATATATTTTCCCACAATAGTGTCAATTGGTCCCATATGTATAGGTACCATAGACAATTAAACAGATACATATCTTAATAGTATAATTACTAATCACATAAAGTCCGGAGGGTTTATTCAAATCATTATATATAATCCATAATCATATGAAATACATTATTGACAACAAATTAAAAATAGATAATATCAAAATTATTATGACATGCAAAATTATGTAATTACCCGATATGTGACGATTTTAGTCACGTGATCTAAATGTTCCTCCAAATAGAGAGATTTTATAAGTATCTATATGGAGAGAGATTATTTGAGAGTTGCAGTTATAATAGTAACAACTTGTCTATCCATATAAGAGACTATTTATAGAAGAGAGACAGAGAATTAGAGAATTAATGAATTAAATATAGTTGACCTATATTTAAATATAATTCTTGGAAAAAATTCAGGATCTTAAAACATTCCTCCAAGATTAGAATAAGTGGTGATAAGAGAGGCATATAATTTATTTATTTCTTATGATATTCTTATACAAATAAAGAGGGAGGGGGAAGGGGAGGAAGAAAGTGGAAGTGAGGGGGGGAAAAAGAGAGAAAGTCATGTCCAAAGCAAGGGAACTAGAAGAAGTGTATATAATTAGATAACAGAGTTCAATTCCATGGTTTCATTCAGACCAACAGGGTGCAAGGAATTACATTTCAGCATCCAATATACTTCACGACTACAGAGTTTTTTGAATCTGTCACCTCCCCTAGAGGTTGGAGTGATCTGTTCAAGGCATGTGACTGATAGACAGGAAGGGTTGGACATATGTTTTGTGAAATAGTGTCTTGAAACGCTATGCGTTTGACATTTATTTATAATATTTCTTCTGTGTTCCATAAAGCGAACCCGTAATTTTCTAGTTGTGCGTCCTATATAGTTGAGTCCACAGCTACAGGTTAACAAATAGATAGCGTAGGTAGTCTCACAATTCATAAAAGTTCTAAATTCATATGTCTCATTAAAAGATGGAATATTAATTGAGACGGTCTTACGTTGTATATGAGAGCACATCGTACATCTTGTCAAGCCGCATTTATGAAAACCTAGTGGTTTTGTACTGAGCCATTCTGTACCCTTCTGGACCTTAGATTCCCTAATACTTTTTAGATGACTGGGAGCCAGAATGGTCTTTAATGACCTATTTTTCCTATAAGTGATTTGTGGTCGGGGGGGTAGGATAGTACTGAGTATATTGTCTTGTTTTAATATTTTATAGTTTCGTGTCACTATTGATCTTATTTCTTGAGCACATCTATTGTATTTACAAATAAAAGAAATATCCCGATTATTCTGTTTTTCTATTTTATGTTTGGATTGTTTAGAATGAAGAAGTTGTTGTCTGTCCATATTGTAGACCTCCATGTAGGCCTTTTGTAATAATGTCTCAGGATAATCTCTAGTCCTGAAAGAATCTATCAGTTCTCCAGCCTGAACAGCAAATGTATCCGCATTAGAGCAGTTACGGCGTAACCTCATAAGTTGACCTTTAGGAATATTAGTTTTCCAGGGTTTGTAATGTGAACTTTTATAATGAAGGTACGAGTGCGTATTGACTGATTTGATATAATTGGATGTGACAATTTTGTTATTAATTATATCTAGTGTCAAATCAAGGAAGTTCACATGGGTCTTATTAAACGTGAAAGTGAAGGATAAATTAAAAGGGTTGGTGTTAAGAGTGGAAACAAACTGATTGGCAGACAACTGATCCCCATCCCAAATAATAAAAAGGTCATCAATATAACGGCCATAGAGGACCAGGTGCGCCTCCCATGGGCCATTCCAGATGTACTGTTCTTCAAGGTCGCCCATGTATAAATTTGCATAACTGGGGGCGAACCTGGTCCCCATGGCCGTTCCCATCACCTGTAAATAATAACGATCTAAAAACGTGAAATAATTATGTGTAAGGATAAAATTAATACATTGTAAAAGAAAAGATCTGTGATCCACACTGAGATCACTATCTTGGTCTAGACGTCTGGAAATACTGTCACAACCCTTTGTATGTGGTATGTGAGTGTATAGTGATTTGACGTCAAGTGTCAAAAAAGAAAACAGGACTATGTCTGCCCAGTTGTCTGGGCATGCCGAAGCCATTGGCTGCATTTTCTGACGCAGTTTCACTGCCCCCTGGCAGCACAGTTTTGCCTTTGCATCTCACTGTGTGCGCACACGCAGTGCGGTTGCTGCACGTGCGCACATAGGCCCTCATTCCGAGTTGTTCGCTCGCTAGCTGCTTTTAGCAGCATTGCACACGCTAAGCCGCCGCCCTCTGGGAGTGTATCTTAGCTTAGCAGAATTGCGAACGAAAGATTAGCAGAATTGCGATTAGAAAATTCTTAGCAGTTTCGTAGTAGCTCGAGACTTACTCACAGATTGCGATCAGTTCAGTCAGTTTCGTTCCTGGTTTGACGTCACAAACACACCCAGCGTTCGCCCAGACACTCCCCCGGTTCTCCAGCCACTCCCGCGTTTTTTCCTGAAACGCCTGCTTTTTTCCGCACACTCCCATAAAACGGCCAGTTTCCGCCCAGAAACACCCACTTCCTGTCAATCACACTCCGATCACCAGAACGATGAAAAATCTTCGTTAGGCCGTGAGTAAAATGCCAAACTTTGTGCTAATTTACTTGGCGCAGGCGCACTGCGACAAATCGCTCCGTTGCGAAAAAAACTAACGAGCGAACAACTCGGAATGACCCCCCTAGCACAGGACTTCAGCCTGACTTAGAAAAAGTGAATATACCAGCGCTGGCTGTAACAGAAAATAAGTAAAAAAATGGATGGTTTGTTATATAAGAAGAATATAAATTACAATTTATTCACCATTAAAGATCATAATAAGACCTTTAAAAAAAGACATATATTGTATTTGTATGAAAAACTGATAAAATAGTTATTGCCACCAATGAAATATTCAATTGTAATCCAATCCACTCTATATGCTCCTATATGCAAATTCTCTTACTTGGCTAGGACCTCCGCCAATAAGATGCAGTCACTATACATGCAGTATAATTTACTGGATGTAATTGGGTACTTGTCCCTTGTTAGTGTCACAGCCAGAGCTGCAAGTATGGCGGTACGGGGCGGTATGGCGTACCTGTAAGAAAATCCCAGCAGGTACGCCGTACCGCCACCTTGCAGACACCAGGTGTTGGAGAGAGGAGAGTGCAGCATGTACCTCTCCTCTCCTGCCTGCCCGAGTCCCATGAGTCTGGCAGCGGTGGCGGCGTGCACTGAGTCGGTTCGTGAGCCAATCAGAGCTCGCGGACCGGGAGCCAATCAGGAGCCGCTGCTGCTGGACCGTGAGCCCTGATTGACTCGCGGACCGACGCCAGTTTTAATATACAGGAGACCGGACTGAGGGCAGGAGAGGTGCAGGAGGAGCGCGTGCTGCACTCTCCTCTCCCCAGCAGCAGGCCAGCAGCAGAAGATAGTGCCAGCCCCAGGCAGCAGCAACAACGTTGAGTTGCACTGCTGGGGCATATCTGGCACTCTGGGGGGCATGTGTATCTGGCACTGTGGCGGCATATCTGGCACTCTGGGGGGCATGTGTATCTGGCACTGTGGCGGCATATCTGGCACTGTGGGGGCATATGTGTATTTAGCACTGTGGGGGTATGTGTATCTGGCACTGTGGGGGCATATCTGGCACTGTGGAGACATATCTGGCACTGAAGGGGCATATCTGGCACTCTGGGGGGGCATGTGTATCTGGCACTGTGGCGGCATATCTGGCACTGTGGGGGCATATGTGTATTTAGCACTGTGGGGGTATGTGTATCTGGCACTGTGGGGGCATATCTGGCACTGTGGAGACATATCTGGCACTGAAGGGGCATATCTGGCACTCTGGGGGCATATGTGTATCTGGCATTGTGGGGGCATATGCGTATCTGGCACTGTGGGGGCATATGCGTATCTGGCGCAGTGGGGGCATATCTGGCACTGTGGGGGCATATGTGTATCTGACACTCTGGGGCAATGTGTATCTGACACTCTGGGGCAATGTGTATCTGGCACTGTGGGGGCATATATGGCACTACTGGGGGCATTTGGGTATCTATCACCGTGGGGCATTTGTGCATCTGGCACCATAGGACATTTGTGCATCTGGTACCGTGGAGCTTTTGTGCATCTGGCACTGTAGGAGCAGTTCTGGCACGTTGGGGGTATATGTGTATCTGGCACTATTGGTGTCATAAGTGTATCTGGCCCCCCCATATGTGTATCACGCCCCCATTTTCATTGGCCATGCCCCATGTGGCATTTGGCCACACACATTTTCACCCTACAGCGCGCACGCAGTACCTATAAGACATTCTACTTGCACCACTGGTCACAGCCTTAGGAATGATCCAGATATGGCTGGAGGGAAAATCCAGGTGAGAAAGTGCTTTGCTGCAAGGTCTAGTGATGGAGCAAGTGTCCAAATATCGCCAAGATGAATAGCAGGAGTCCAGGATATCTGCAAGTGGCATGGGCTCAGGATCTCAGGCTCTACGCGTTTTGCTGTTCCAGTGCATCCAGCTTCCTCAGGAACATGCTTCGTGTCATCACGGGGGAAGTGGGAAGGATCCGGAAAATTGGTTTACTCTCTCTGGAATCTCACTGTGTGCTTACGCAGCACAGGGCTTCAGCCTGAAATAGAAAAAGTGAATATACCAGCGCTGGCTGTAACGGCCCTGTGATCTGTCAAGTTACTGGAAATGTGGCATGCTACTTGCATAAATTATTAGCAGATTATTGGGGGTTTAGGCTGTGACTGGGGCTGCATCTGTCACGTGGATCTCTGTTCACGGACACGAAAGGTGAGTTTCTGCAGACAGGGCATGTGCAGATGTAAATTTGCGCATTATTGTGTATTTCCATCCTATTCTGAGTTGGCCAAAACTTTGCCGTAACTGTCTTTATGCGAAATAGGGTGTTTCAGAGTCAGAACTGGGTGGTGACAAAGTGATCACAAGAAACTGCCCTGATGTGTGGGATTGGTGTGGGTGTGTATCTAAAGCTTTGTGTATCTCTGAATTGTGTGCATGGGGAAGGGAAGTCTGCTTCAGTCTTATCTCTAGCCTCTAGCATGGCAGCCGGCTCAGGGACAGTGCGGGGAGTGGCTTGGTAAAAGAGGTGGAGGCGTGATATGGCAAAGGAGGCGGAGTTGGGGCGTGGCTGCATTATCACTTCATCGTGGCTCTGCCACCACTAAACATTGCCGAGATTACAGTAATTGTAAAGCAGGGGGCGTGGCTACGAAAACGCGATTCAGCGCAAATTGTGTCATCGTCTAACCACTTCACTTGGTAAGTGGCTGGTGGTTGCGGGCGAATCTGGGAGACTTGCCCACACTTCTAGAGTACCACTGGGACATACATGCCGACATCCTGGCTGGGGGGCGGGGCAGGGTTATGACACGCATAGGGGGCGGAGGCAGAACAGGGGCGGGCGGAGGCGGAACAGGGTTATCGCGGCACATAATTTAAGCCACGCCCCCTGCTGTATAATACCACGATTACCGTCATTATACAGCAGGGGGCGTTGCTATAATAACGCGATTCAGCAAGAATCGCGTCATCGGCTGCCCGGACCGCCCACTTTACTCACTAAGTGGGCGGCCGGGCAGGGGGGCCCCTAAAAAATCGGGAAACTTGCCTGCTCTTCCGGGGGGCCGGGAGGGTCACCCGATTTTTGGGAGCCTCCCGCCCATTCCGGGAGAGTAGGCAAGTATGCACTGGGAGAGTAGGCAAGTATGCATTAGCCAAAAGTAGTAAATCTGCGGCTGCCCGCCACTACAGCCACTCTGCCTGCGGCTCAGAATCAGGCACCGTAGTTTTCTCCTTCTTAGAATAGAAAGTATGTGTAATTTGCCTTCTCTTTACCTGTTGCTGAGTCTCTGCATGCACCCAGCAGTGTAGAGCTGGCACAATAATCTACAGCAATGCATTATTGAGGAAATAGATTCATTATATGGAGAGCGCCCAGTATGACGTTATTTAATGGTCTAATGTAATGTAAAGTTATGAATACCCTCTGGCAATGTTATGATGTGAAAGCATGATTCATAGGATGATTATTTTTCAAATATACATCGCTGTTAAATAATGTGTAGACTGCAAAATAATGTAAAATAAATCCAGCCGTAATTTACTTTCATGCAGCAAATCCCCAGCATTAAAATGAATTTCTTTCTCCTGCACATTCAGGACATCTGTTATCTGTAAGGGTGCAGCCATCCTGACAGTGCAGTGAGGTGTACAGACAAATGGCTCATTGACATTACTTAGCATCCTGATTATATTCTGCTGGCCTCCAGAAGCATTTATTGTAGGATTGCTAGTTGTTTTAGCTATGGGATTGAGCCTCAGACACAATAATAATTCATACAATTTATTAGTACATCTAAAAATTACTGGGACAGACAGGATGGAGATGGAGCCGTGGAGTGGGGGAGGGGTGCGGAGCAGAGCGGGCGAGGGCACCCTTAGTGCACCTGCTCTCCTGGTTAGTACGTTATACGCCTTTTCCACTGCCTGCAAAAAGCCAGGTTTTTGCAGGTGAACGCATACTGACCCGGGTATTCACTCAGTGGAAAAGGCTCCACCCGGGTCCAGTGATCCAGGAATCCAACCATGGTAGCTAGCAGGGTTTTACCCGACAAGGACCCGGGTGAGCTGCAGTGTAAACGGGTAATGACCCAGATCCAGTTTACAGCCTAGTATATACATGTTTAAGTAGCTGTCTGACCTACAGTATTTATACAGGATCCCATTGGTCACCATTGTCCACACCCCAAGAGTCAACCTGGGAAAGAAAAAGAGAGGAGAGGGAGGAGGTGCCTTAATGCCAGGTGATATTAGTGCATTGTATGGATTGAATCTTAGGGTGCATACACACTTAGTAATATACTAAACATTATTGCTCATTTCCCCCCTCCTGAGCGATATCGTTTACTATATCGCCCAGTATGTATGCGGCTGACGACGGCTGTACATGCAGCTCAATTTGACTCATCGTTCAAAGCTGCATGTACATCCCAGCCGCTGCACAACGTCACTCTGCGATATCGTGCATGCCCGCCGTCAGGGAGGCGACACACTAGGGAGGCGACACTAGGTGATGTCGCTCATAGAGCACATTGCCTAGTGTGTACCCACTTTTAGAAAGTCTTTTATTTATTTTAGGCTTTTAGTTTGGTTTTCATTTATTAATTTATTTTTATTTTGTGCACATAGGGCCTAATTCAGACCTGGTGCACGCAGGCGTTTTTTTTGCACTGCTGCGACCAGGTAGTCGCTGCCTACAGAGGGAGGGGGTAATCACTGTGCAGGGGTGCGAATGTATGTGCAGAGAGCTGCACAAATAAAAGGTTGTGCGTCTCTGCACAGCTCAGGACTTACTCAGCCGCTGCGACGACCAGGCCTGGAGCTGACGTCAGGAACCCTCCCTTAAAACGGCTGGACACGCCTGCGTTCTCTCGGACACTCCTTAAAAACGGTCAGCTGACACCCACAAACGGCCTCTTCCTGTCAATCTTCTTGCGATTACCGCTGCGATCGCTTTCATCATTAAATCCGTCGCTGTCTGGCGATCCCCGTCGCCAGCGGCCGACACGCCTGCGCATTGCGGAGTATATGCATGCGCAGTTCAGACCCAATCGCACCGCTGCAAAAAAAGCTAGCATGCGATCAGGTCTGAATGACCCCCATACTTTTGTATTATACTTACCACCGTACTCACCCAGTAACCTCAGTGGCCCACACAGTTTTTTAACGACTGCTTCTAACCATCCATTAAAATCCATATTATTGAAGCCTTTGTGCTGCGCCCACACAATACTCCCCGCTGACATTATTATAATAATACTTTTCCCATAATATTTAAATGCATTTATGTAAGGAACAGAACACCACTTCAGATAAAAGAGAATTTAAAGGCCTGGCATTTAAATTGTAGATTTTTTGGGGTAAGATTCTGCGGCAGTGGTTTAGGTTACTCTATTTATACCCAAAAGGTGACAGGATTATAAAGCCTTCATCATCTATCTTGATGTGCAAGTGTTTGTTGAACCTAATCTATTTTCCCTATCCACATCCGCTGCTATCAGTATAATGAATAGGCAATTAACATGGAAAATAAACTGAATTATCTAAGTATTTATTTCTACTGCCTGAAGGCTGTTACTTGGCAACGCTGGTGAGAGAATTCCCCAGCACATGTGCTATTAATGACACTGTTCTACCCGTTCTCTACCCACTTATTCAGAGAACGTCACATCTCCAGAGAGACCATCAGCACGGAGTCCTCTGGCAGTATGCCGGCATAATGGAACAATTCGCTACGGTTTCCAAGTGGTGGAAAGACGACGTTTGTGAATCGTGTTCTGTTCCTCTATATATAAATAAAAAAAAAACCTTCCATGACGTGCCAGGCTGACATTATTCCAGCAGATATGGGGCCTAATTCAGCATGGGTTGTAAATGTGCAAAAAATCGCACACCTACAACCCATTACGCTATCATGCGGGGGGGGGGGGGCGCCCAGCACAGGGTAAACATGCGAGCGCATCGCTAGATATCGATGCTCTCGCATGCCAAAGCAGTCTTCTTTTGGGTCGCAGTGGCTGCATGTGACGTCACGCAGCTGCCACGGCCCGCCCCACAAATGGTCTGGACACGCCTGCGTTGTCCGTACTGCAACGGTGTGTCGACGCCCACAAAACACGGCCCCTGCCAGTACTTAAACTATGATCAGGTTTTTTTTGTTTTTTTTTAAATCTGTTTATTAGATTTTCACAATTTTTCAATACAGAAAGTAACAAAGAGGAAGAGGGGCATAAAAGAACATAGCATAAATAAAACACTTTAAGAAAAGGCACAGAGTAATAACATCCACTCTCCACAGCCATAATTTATCAGTATTCAAGGTACAATTGAGAAAAAGTATATGTGCCGTAAAAAAAACAAGCAGAACCTTAAAACTCTTGTACTTTTTGGGTGTGTAAATGGAGATCAAAACCCACAAATTGCCCCAGATACAGAGAAAAAGAGAGAAAACAAGGAGGAGAAAAGAAGGACAGAAGATAGGGAAAGAAAAAGAAAAGGAGAAGAAGAAAGGGAGGGGGTAAAGCGAGGAGTCCTGATGGTACCTCATGGCTCATTCAGTCGATGCAAGCAGCCATTGACCAACTAAAAGCATAAATCATACTGTGATCACAGTTTAAGACCTTGCACATGTGCACACCGCCTGAATCAGCCCCTGTGGTACAATATATGCAGAGATGGATGCAGTACTAAAATACGTTGATACAGCAAGAGGCGTCTTGTGTAAATAGACGCCTCTGCTGGCTTCTGTGTTAGAAGATGCAGCAGTGGATCACTCTGCGTGAATATCAGTCATCTGAGTAACGCTCAACTTACTCAGGGTGGCTGGTGTTTTCATGCAGCCGGGGCCAGTAAATCTTTGTTCAAAGACACAGCCACTGGCCTTGGCACGCCCAGAAAACAGGACTGCTGGGTTTCGCCAACCTTTCTCCACCCTGAAACAGGCTTAGGAGCACTGCAACTATCGTCACAGGCACAGATCTGCAAATGTGCAACACAGATCCATTAGGTTTGAATACATCTCTGACTTAGGAACCAACATCTTAACATTTATTTAGTGAGAGCAGTGTAAACGGTTTGGGTTCGGGAGACCGGCGGTCGGGATCCCAGCGGTCAACATGCCGACGCCAGGATTCCAGCCGCCAGAATGCCGATAGGGTTGCGAGAGCAACAAAGCTTCCTGGTTTCTGTCACCATTTATCTGCCTGCGTTGGATAATGACAAACTTGTAGTAGTAATAGTAGTAGTAGTAGTAATAGTAGCAGTAGTAATACTAGTAGTAATAGTTGTTGTAATAGTCGTATCAGTAGTAAAAGTAGTTGTAGTAATAATAATAATAGTAGTAGTGGTGGTGGTAGTAGTAGTAGTAGTATGGTAGTAGTAGTAGTAGTAGTAGTAGTAGTAGTAGTAGTAGTAGTAGTAGTAGTAGTGTTGTTGTTGTAGTAATAGTAGTAGTAAAAATAATAATAATAATAATAATAATAAATAATAATAATAATAGTAGTGTAGTAGTAGTAGTAGTAGTAGTAGTGTAGTAATAGTGTAGTAGTAGTAGTGTAGTAGTAGTAGTAGTTGTAGTAGTAGTGTTGTAGTAATAGTAGAAATAGTAGTAGTAGTAGTAGCAGCAGCAGTAGTAGTAGTAGTAGTAGTATTAGTACTATTGTAGTAGTATTGTAGTAGCAGTAGTAGTAGTAGTAGTTGTAGTAGTAGCAGTAGTAGTTACAGTAGTATTAGTCATAGTTGTAGTAGTATTATACCGCTTTCAGATCGCAATGCCAGGTCCCACCTGGGATTTGGAAGCGGGTCCTTCACAGGTGGGACCCAACATTGGACCTTTCACACTGATATGCCGGGTCGGGTTGCCATGGTGGGAGGTGGAGGAACTGGCATCGGGGGCGGAGGCGGTGCTGGTAGATGAGCTCATCTCTGCGCCTCCTCTCCCTATGTAGTCCCATAGACCCGTCAACCCGTTCACACTGCCCCTGACCAGGTTGAATTACCGGGTCAGGCGACACAGGATTTCTGAAGGGACCGTTTCATACCGCACAGTGACCCGTGTTGACCCGGCAATATACCGGGTAATTTGTGCATGTGAAAGGGGTATAAGTAGTAGTAATAGTTGTTGTATTAGTAGTAGTAGTAATAGTTATTTATATAATGTAGGGGGTAATTCCAAGTTGATCGCAGCAGGAATTTTTTTGGCAGTTGGGCAAAACCATGTGCACTGCAGGGGGGGTAGATATAACATTTGCAGAAAGAGTTAGATTTGGGTGGGTTATTTTGTTTCTGTGCAGGGTAAATACTGGCTGCTTTATTTTTACACTGCAAATTAGATAGCAGATTGAACACACCCCACCCAAATCTAACTCTCTCTGCACATGTTACATCTGCCCCACCTGCAGTGCACATGGGCCCTCATTCCGAGTTGATCGCTCGGTATTTTTCATCGCATCGCAGTGAAATTCCGCTTAGTACGCATGCGCAATATTCGCACTGCGACTGCGCCAAGTAATTTTACAATGGAGATAGTATTTTTACTCACGGCTTTTTCATCGCTCCGGCGATCGTAATGTGATTGACAGGAAATGGGTGTTACTGGGCGGAAACAGGCCGTTTTATGGGCGTGCGGGAAAAAACGCTACCGTTTCCGGAAAAAACGCAGGAGTGGCCGGGGAAACGGGGGAGTGTCTGGGCGAACGCTGGGTGTGTTTGTGACGTCAAAACAGGAACGACAAGCACTGAACTGATCGCACAGGCAGAGTAAGTCTGAAGCTACTCTGAAACTGCTAAGTAGTTAGTAATCGCAATATTGCGAATACATCGGTCGCAATTTTAAGAAGCTAAGATTCACTCCCAGTAGGCGGCGGCTTAGCGTGTGTAACTCTGCTAAAATCGCCTTGCGAGCGATCAACTCGGAATGAGGGCCATGGTTTTGCCCAACTGCTAACAAAATTCCTGCTGCGATCAACTTGGAATTACCCCCGTAGTTCTTTAACAAAAGAGTATTCATTACCCCACTGCTCCTCTCATCTAATGCATCTGAAATATACAATTAGTCACGAAATTCGGTTGGATCTGGATTCTAATTATATCTGTTGGTAATATAGCGCACTGGTTGTCCTTGCCAGGGACTCCAGTAAGCAGGTTGTGGCTCCCTGTCATGGTTTCTGGAGTGACTGGTAGGTTTATACAAAAGAGGAGTCGCTAGTCAGCTAGCCAAGGACTGATGGACAGAGAGATCACAGATAAGCCTCATAGAATACAGCAATGTGAGGTTAGCAAGTAAGCCAAGGACTTGTACATGGAGAGGTGGCAGATGAGCCACATGGATGTAGTGGAGATTGGTCACAGGATGAGCCGGGTCATACACAGTATTTCAGAACAGAACTACGTAGGTAGGTAGTGAGCCTAATTATTTATTTATTTACTTATTACCAGTTATTTATATAGCGCACACATATTCCGCAGCGCGTTACAGAGAATATTTGCCCATTCACATCAGTCCCTGCCCCAGTGGAGCTTACAATCTATATTAATGCTCTGGTAGCTTATTGTAGCCATAGTGAGAGAGATATAGGAGCATTCAGCTTGAAAATATCGCCTCCCTTACACTAGTGGCCACATGACTTCAAGGATATAGCTGGCTAAGTGCCGCTTGTGCACCCCTATATAGAGAATAGGATGGTGCCAGCAGAACAAGCTAGGGAGGAGCGCGAGGAGGAGTTGAGATCCCCAGAGAGCGCCGCTGTCAGAGCCGATAAGTGTAAGACTGGTGCCGTCACTGGCATTTCATGACAATATTAAACTGTCTTGAACACAGTTCTGTTTTATTCAAATAGAATGTTAATACAAAATATGTAACACCAATAAGACACACAAGAATGTGATCATGAAACAGTCAGCTAAGGGGATGAATCCCACAGGGCCGAAACTAGGATCTTCGGAACCCGGGGCAAGGCAGCAAGTTGGCGCCCCCTGAATCACCCTCCCCCCGGCGTGTGGCACATCAGGGCCGTAACTACATGTGTGCCAAGTGGGCTTGTCACACAGCGCAGTTGCCCTGAAAGCGCACGGCCAGCGGCATGTAATGAGTCAAATTGACTCATTACATGCCGTCTGAAGTCTGCGTCATGCGCCGCCGCCGCACTGGGGAGGAGAGCTACAGCGCCGGGCAGCGGAGAAGGAGGGAGGGGGACTGGAGCCGCAGCAGCGCTATTTCATTGGTAGTAAGCGCCGCTGCAGCAGCCTCCTCTCCTTCCGTATTGGCTGCCCTGTGCTGCTGTGGATGCTGGGATGCGGTTCCTCCATCCCAGCATTCACAGCGGCGCCGGGCAGCCTATACGGAAGAAGAGGGGGCTGCTGCAGCGGCGCTTACTACCAATGACATAGTGCTTCTGCGGCTCCAGTCCCCCTCCCTCGTCCTCCTTCTCACCTGCCTGCACCGAGGGAGCTGCACGAGGCGCCTGACTGCCAGCGGGGAGATGGTATATCTCTCTCTCTCTCTCTCAGGGGGACACCGTCTGTCATAATGTGTAAAAAGGGGGCCTGGCTGCCGCAATGTGTAAAAAGGGGGACTGGCTGCCGTAATGTGTAAAAAGGGGGCCTGGCTGCCGCAATATGTAAAAAGGGGGACTGGCTGCCGCAATGTGTAAAAAGGGAGACTGGCTGCCGTAATGTGTAAAAACGGGGACGCTGGCTGCCATAATGTGTAAAAAGGGGGACTGGCTGCCGCAATGTGATAAAAACAGGGACGCTGGCTGCCGTAATGTGTAAAAAGGGGGACTGGCTGCCGCAATGTGTAAAAAGGGGGACTGGCTGCCGCAATGTGTAAAAACGGGGACGCTGGCTGCCGCAATGTGTAAAAAGGGAGACTGGCTGCCGTAATGTGTAAAAACGGGGACGCTGGCTGCCGTAATGTGTAAAAAGGGGGCCTGGCTGCCGCAATGTGTAAAAAGGGGGCCTGGCTGCCGTAATGTGTAAAAATGGGGCCTGGCTGCAGCAATGTGTAAAAAGGGGGACTGGCTGCCGCAATGTGTAAAAAGGGTGACTGACTGCCGTAATGTGTAAAAACGGGGACGCTGGCTGCCGCAATGTGTAAAAAGGGGGATGGCTGCCGCAATGTGTAAGAACGGGGACGCTGGCTGCCGTAATGTGTAAAAAGGGGGACTGGCTGCCGCAATGTGTAAAAAGGGGGACTGGCTGCCACAATATGTAAAAAGGGGGACTGGCTGCCGTAATGTGTAAAAAGGAGGACTGGCTGCCGCAATGTGTATAAAGGCGGACTGGCTGCCGTAATGTGTAAAAACGGGGACACTGTCTGCTGTAATGTGTAAAAAGGGGGACGCTGTCTGCCGTAATGTTAAAAAAGGGGGCGCTGTCTGCCGTAATGTGTAGAAACGGGGACGCTGGCTGCCGTAATGTGTAAAAAGGGGGACTGGCTGCCGCAATGTGTAAAAATGGGGACGCTGGCTGCCGTAATGTGTAAAAAGGGGGACTGGCTGCCGCAATGTGTAAAAACGGGGACGCTGGCTGCTGTAATGTGTAAAAAGGGGGACTGGCTGCCGCAATGTGTAAAAAGGGGGACTGGCTGCCGCAATGTGTAAAAAGGGGGACTGGCTGCCGTAATGTGTAAAAAGGGGGACTGGCTGCCGTAATGTGTAAAAATGGGGCCTGGCTGCAGCAATGTGTAAAAAGGGGGACTGGCTGCCGCAATGTGTAAAAAGGGTGACTGACTGCCGTAATGTGTAAAAACGGGGACGCTGGCTGCCGCAATGTGTAAAAAGGGGGATGGCTGCCGCAATGTGTAAGAACGGGGACGCTGGCTGCCGTAATGTGTAAAAAGGGGGACTGGCTGCCGCAATGTGTAAAAAGGGGGACTGGCTGCCACAATATGTAAAAAGGGGGACTGGCTGCCGTAATGTGTAAAAAGGAGGACTGGCTGCCGCAATGTGTATAAAGGCGGACTGGCTGCCGTAATGTGTAAAAACGGGGACACTGTCTGCTGTAATGTGTAAAAAGGGGGACGCTGTCTGCCGTAATGTTAAAAAAGGGGGCGCTGTCTGCCGTAATGTGTAGAAACGGGGACGCTGGCTGCCGTAATGTGTAAAAAGGGGGACTGGCTGCCGCAATGTGTAAAAATGGGGACGCTGGCTGCCGTAATGTGTAAAAAGGGGGACTGGCTGCCGCAATGTGTAAAAACGGGGACGCTGGCTGCTGTAATGTGTAAAAAGGGGGACTGGCTGCCGCAATGTGTAAAAAGGGGGACTGGCTGCCGCAATGTGTAAAAAGGGGGACTGGCTGCCGTAATGTGTAAAAAGGGGGACTGGCTGCCGTAATGTGTAAAAATGGGGCCTGGCTGCAGCAATGTGTAAAAAGGGGGACTGGCTGCCGCAATGTGTAAAAAGGGTGACTGACTGCCGTAATGTGTAAAAACGGGGACGCTGGCTGCCGCAATGTGTAAAAAGGGGGATGGCTGCCGCAATGTGTAAGAACGTGGACGCTGGCTGCCGTAATGTGTAAAAAGGGGGACTGGCTGCCGCAATGTGTAAAAAGGGGGACTGGCTGCCACAATATGTAAAAAGGGGGACTGGCTGCCGTAATGTGTAAAAAGGAGGACTGGCTGCCGCAATGTGTATAAAGGCGGACTGGCTGCCGTAATGTGTAAAAACGGGGACACTGTCTGCTGTAATGTGTAAAAAGGGGGACGCTGTCTGCCGTAATGTTAAAAAAGGGGGCGCTGTCTGCCGTAATGTGTAGAAACGGGGACGCTGGCTGCCGTAATGTGTAAAAAGGGGGACTGGCTGCCGCAATGTGTAAAAATGGGGACGCTGGCTGCCGTAATGTGTAAAAAGGGGGACTGGCTGCCGCAATGTGTAAAAACGGGGACGCTGGCTGCTGTAATGTGTAAAAAGGGGGACTGGCTGCCGCAATGTGTAAAAAGGGGGACTGGCTGCCGCAATGTGTAAAAAGGGGGACTGGCTGCCGTAATGTGTAAAAAGGGGGACTGGCTGCCGCAATGTGTAAAAAGGGGGACTGGCTGCCGCAATATGTAAAAAGGGGGCCTGGCTGCCGTAATGTGTAAAACAGAGGACTGGCTGCCGCAATGTGTATAAAGGCGGACTGGCTGCCGTAATGTGTAAAAATGGGGACGCTGTCTGCTGTAATGTGTAAAAAGGGGGACGCTGTCTGCCGTATTGTTAAAAAAGGGGACACTGTCTGCCGTAATGTGTAAAAAAGGGGACGCTGTCTGCCGTAATGTGTAAAAAGGGGACGCTGTCTGCCGTAATGTGTAGAAAGGGGGACTGTGCTGTAATGTGTAAAAAGGGGGACTGTCTGCTGTAATGTGTAAAAAGTGGGACACTGTCTGCTGTAATGTATAAAAGGGGCTCTACCTGGTGTAGTGGCGCTACTGCGCAGCGTAATTTGAATAATGGAGACTACTGTGCACCGTAGTATGAATTGCTATTATTTTGTGGCCACGGCCCTTCCCCATGAAGCCACGCCGCTATATATTTTTTGCGCACTGCCCCTATCTTACATGGTGGTGGGGGGGGGGGGGGGGGGGCGCGCCAATGTCGCTTCTTGCACACAGCGCTAAAATGCATAGTTACGGCACTGTGACACACACACACATATATATATATATATATATATATATATATATAACCTCCACAAGGGCAAAGGGCTTCTTATGAGGGGGAAGGGGGGGGTAGGGTAGCTAGACATATTTTTGGGCTACGGATAAAGAAAAAAAGAGGAGATAACCCGTACATTGATATATATATATACGTAAAATCACACACCTGTACACATACATGCTGTCCCATACCTAAACACATACACGCACGCATACATTCACTCACATATAGTCACACACCTGTATACATAGTCACACATGTATACATACATGCACACACATATGTACACACACACATATTCATGTACAGTCACACACATGCTCACATTCATACAGACACACATATATAGTAGTCACACACACAGTGCCCCTTCCCTTTGTCACACTCACAATTTAGGGTCTTCTGCTGCTGCATAGTGAGCTCTCTGTCTCCCATGCTGCTGGCTGGACTGGCACTGTGTACAGTGCCGTGTAGCCCCGCCCCCTTTCGGCTTATGGTGGGTACACACTGGAAAGATATATCTGCAGATCAATTGATCCGCAGATATATCTTTGGATGGGTCGGGCAGTGTGTTGAGCATGACGATTAAAAGCAGCTGGGGGGAGGCTGAGGAGTCAGCTTGTTCCTTGTGCCCCCTCTTTATCCAGCTCTGCCGGGGCGGGCACAACGCGCGACTGCATAGAAGAAAGTGAAAGTAAACTACAGCTCCCGCAGCAAGGGCTGCTGGGAGCTGTAGTTTATTTTCAGTTTAATCACAGCAATGCTTTGTGCCCGGCTTGTTAGGCAGATGCAGCAGCTAGTAGAGTCTGGAGTACAAGCTCCAGACTCTACTAGAAGCTGCGGCTGCATAACGGGCTGTAAGGGACGATGCAGATAAGGAGGGGTGTTTGGGGAATTAAAATGATCATGACGGTGCCCCCTCCAATCCGGCGCCCAGGTCACATGCCCCCCTATCCCCCCCCCCCCTAGTTGCGGCTATAAATCCCATAACATCACCACTATGAAATACAAACTCAGAGACACTGTGCCTACCGCCCTAAGGTTAATTGCAAAAGCAAAATCTTCCTCTATTTGGCAAAGCCATGGGCCTAATTCAGACCTGATCGCTAGGCTGCTAAAATTGTAGACCTGCGATCAGATAGTCGCCGCTCAGGAGGAGTGTATATTCGCTGTGCAAGTGTACAATCACATGTGTACGCCAAGCTGCAAAAAATCCCTCAGTCAACGGACAGCTGCAAACAGGGGCGGATTGGAAACAAAAAGCGGCCCTTGAGAAATTTGTACTAGTGGCCCCACATGGGCAGCACCAGAGGTGTAAGGTCTAGCCATGGGCCATGGCAGCAGCACCCACTCCCCAAGACTTTCCAGATAGTGGGGATGTCCAGCATCAAGGGGGAAGTTAAAAGGAAATACAATTAAATATTATGAGCACATTATATGATACACCTTTAGAATTTAGGAAACTATATAATTCTTTAGATAGATATATTTTCTTGCTTATTACACCAACCGTCTCCCAATCACTAGTCACTCAATCTTATATGTAAGCCAAGCAGGCAGACAGAGCATACACTAGATCACAGGTTCTCAAACTCGGTCCTCAGGACCCCACACAGTGCATGTTTTGTAGGTAACCCAGCAGGTGCACAGGTGTATTTATTACTCCCTGACACATTGTAAAAGGTCCACAGGTGGAGCTAATTATTTAACTTGTGATTCTGTGATGAGATCTGCAAAACATGCACCGTGTGGGGTCCTGAGGACCGAGTTTGAGAACCTATGCACTAGATCACAGGTTCTCAAACTCTGTCCTCAGGACCCCACACAGTGCATGTTTTGCAGGTAACCCAGCAGGGACACAGGTGTATTAATTACTCACTGACATGTTTTAAAAGGTCCACAGGTGGAGCTAATTATTTTACTTACGCTTCTGTGAGACCTGAAAAACATGCACTGTGTGGGGTCCTGAGGACCGAGTTTGAGAACCTGTGCACTAGATCATCTGCAATCACGGGCTAAGTGGCAAAGTAATTTTTATATATGCAAATTATTTTGCATCTTATTCATTATGTCTATAAATAGGACCACATGTCCTCAAACAAAACAGGCCCCACGGGTGCGTCGGCCCACCGGGAATCTTCCCTGTAAGCCCTATGGCCAATCCGCCTCTGGCTGCAAATCCATTTGCACCTCACTCACCAATTAATAAGAATTTACTTACCGATAATTCTATTTCTCATAGTCCGTAGTGGATGCTGGGGACTCCGTAAGGACCATGGGGAATAGCGGCTCCGCAGGAGACTGGGCACATCTAAAGAAAGCTTTAGGACTATCTGGTGTGCACTGGCTCCTCCCCCTATGACCCTCCTCTAAGCCTCAGTTAGGATACTGTGCCCGGACGAGCGTACACAATAAGGAAGGATTTTGAATCCCGGGTAAGACTCATACCAGCCACACCAATCACACCGTATAACCTGTGATCTGAACCCAGTTAACAGCATGATAACAGAGGAGCCTCTGAAAGATGGCTCACAACAATAATAACCTGATTTTTGTAACAATAACTATGTACAAGTATTGCAGACAATCCGCACTTGGGATGGGCGCCCAGCATCCACTACGGACTATGAGAAATAGAATTATCGGTAAGTAAATTCTTATTTTCTCTAACGTCCTAAGTGGATGCTGGGGACTCCGTAAGGACCATGGGGATTATACCAAAGCTCCCAAACGGGCGGGAGAGTGCGGATGACTCTGCAGCACCAATTGAGAGAACTCCAGGTCCTCCTCAGCCAGGATATCAATTTTGTAGAATTTTACAAACGTATTTGCTCCTGACCAAGTAGCTGCTCGGCAAAGTTGTAAAGCCGAGACCCCTCGGGCAGCCGCCCAAGATGAGCCCACCTTCCTTGTGGAGTGGGCATTTACAGATTTTTGGCTGTGGCAGGCCTGCCACAGAATGTGCAAGCTGAATTGTACTACAAATCCAACGAGCAATAGTCTGCTTAGAAGCAGGAGCACCCAGCTTGTTGGGTGCATACAGGATAAACAGCGAGTCAGATTTCCTGACTCCAGCCGTCCTGGAAACATATATTTTCAGGGCACTGACAACGTCTAGCAACTTGGAGGCCTCCAAGTCCCTAGTAGCCGCAGGCACCACCAATAGGTTGGTTCAGGTGAAACGCTGAAACCACCTTGGGGAGAAACTGAGGACGAGTCCTCAATTCCGCCCTGTCCGAATGGAAAATCAGATAAGGGCTTTTTCAGGATAAAGCCGCCAATTCTGACACGCGCCTGGCCCAGGCCAGGGCCAACAGCATGACCACTTTCCATGTGAGATATTTTAACTCCACAGATTTAAGTGGTTCAAACCAATGTGACTTTTGGAACCCAAAACTACATTGAGATCCCAAAGTGCCACTGGAGGCACAAAAGGAGGCTGTATATGCAGTACCCCTTTTACAAACGTCTGAACTTCAGGGACTGAAGCTAGTTCTTTTTGGAAGAAAATTGACAGGGCCGAAATTTGAACCTTAATGGACCCCAATTTCAGGCCCATAGACACTCCTGTTTGCAGGAAATGTAGGAATCGACCCAGTTGAATTTCCTCCGTCGGGCCTTACTGGCCTGGCACCACGCAACATATTTTCGCCAATTGCGGTGATAATGTTTTTGCGGTTACATCCTTCCTAGCTTTGATCAGGATAGGGATGACTTCATCCGGAATGCCTTTTTTCCTTCAGGATCCGGCGTTCAACCGCCATGCCGTCAAACGCAGCCGCGGTAAGTCTTGGAACAGACAGGGTCCTTGCTGGAGCAGGTCCCTTCTTAGAGGTAGAGGCCACGGATCCTCCGTGAGCATCTCTTGAAGTTCCGGTTACCAAGTCCTTCTTGGCCAATCCGGAACCACGAATATAGTGCTTACTCCTCTCCATCTTATCAATCTCAGTACCTTGGGTATGAGAGGCAGAGGAGGGAACACATACCCTGACTGGTACACCCACGGTGTTACCAGAGCGTCTACAGCTATTGCCTGAGGGTCCCTTGACCTGGCGCAATACCTGTCGAGTTTTTAATCATGTGGAAGACTTCTGGGTGAAGTCCCCACTCTCCCGGGTGGAGGTCGTGCTGTCACAACTGAGGGCCTGAGCTGACGGGAGGCAGCCTCAGTTGTAGGGGCTGAGATGTACCGGAACCTGGGAGGTTGTATCAGACCCCTGGACATGTAAGTAACATGAATAATAACTGCCCGAAGGCGTGACCACGACAACTTAGATAAAAGTCAATGATGTTTATTATGACAACTCCGCATCACAGCAGCAATAAAAGAAAACGTAAAAGTCAGCAAAGAATAAATACAGTTCCTGAGTACTACAGCATGGCAGGAACCACAGGGCACTGGTAGTGTGAGATAGTTCTTATGATCTTCTAGATGGAAAGTCCTTACCAGGCCCGGCTGTAGCAATGGAGATAACCCAGGATTGTACCAGCTGGTGTTCCAGGAAGAGCTGGGTTGCTGAAGGTAAAACAGCTGCTGTGGATACTGGCTGGAACCAGACTGTTGTTAGCACGGAGTGGATACTGGCTGGAACCAGTTAAATAATAAATGAACTTTGGGAGCGATGAAATGTGAACTGAAATGTAGAACTTGAGAGCGGAGAAATAATAATTCCGGTGGAGAGTGGTAAAGTGTAGAAAGGACACCGGCCCTTTAAGGGAAGCTGTACTCTGCTGGAAGCTGAGGCTGGAAGCAGGTAGTGTTGTAGCTGGAAACAGATGAATCCACAATGGATTGGAGAGTCAGGCTACACCGCAGGTGGAATGCTGGTGCGGGTCTCTATGGTGGAAGTCTTGAGACAGGAGCTGGAACCTGGAAGACAATCATAGAAGAGAGACAAACAGGAACTAGGTTTGACAACCAAAGCACTGACGTCTTCCTTGCTCAGGTACAGCTTACTTATACCTGCAGCAAGGAAGGGGTTGGCTAGGCAATTATGCAAATCAACAACACAGACAGCAGATTGGTGGAAATGATCAGATGACAGAATCCAAGATGGCTGCGCCCATGCAGACACTTGGAGGGAAGTTTGGTTTGTAATCCATGTGGTCTGGGAAACAGTAATGGCGGCGCCGGCCACCGGAGACAGGAGACGCCAGGCTGATAGATGCACATTTAACCACGCGGGCACAGCGGAGGCCGCGGCTGATGAAAAGACCACTCTGCATGTGGAAACTCAGGAACAGCGGAATCCAGTCCTGGAACGCTGAGCCCGCCTTAAGAGGCATCTGAAGGGTAAGTAATGGCGTCCAGATACCCGGATCGTGACAGCACCCCCCCCTTTAGGAGTGGCCCCAGGACACTTCTTAGGCTTTAAAGGAAACTTTGCGTGGAAATTTCGGACCAAGGCAGGAGCATGGACGTCAGAGGCATTGGTCCAAGAGCGTTCTTCAGGACCATAGCCCTTCCAGTCAATGAGATACTGAAGTTGACCGTAACGGTGACGTGAGTCCAGGATCTTGGCCACTTCATACTCAACGCCTCGTTGAGTTTGGACTTTCGGAGTTGGTGGAAGTGAGGAATGAAACCGATTCAAGATTAGCGGTTTCAACAGGGAAACATGGAATGTCCTGGGTATTTTTAAGAAGGGAGGTAACTGGAGTCTGTAAGCAACAGGATTGATGACTTGATCAATTTTAAAAGGACCGATGTAGCGAGGTGCAAACTTCATACTGGGAACTCTTAACCTCAAATTCTTCGTGGATAACCATACCCGATCACCCACCTTGAGAGCAGGAACTGCTCGACGCTTCTTATCCGCAAACTTCTTGTACCTGAACGATGCCTTGAGCAGAGCTGATCGTACGCTCTTCCAGATATTGGCAAACTGATGCAAGGTGATATCCACTGCGGGAACAGAAGTTGCTGGAAGCGGTTGGAACTCAGGGACTTTAGGGTGGAATCCAAAGTTGGTGAAGAATGGTGTTGAGGAAGATGAAGAATGATACTGGTTGTTATGACAGAACTCGGCCCAGGGAAGTAATTGAACCCAGTCATCTTGAGAGGAGGACACATAGATGCGGAGGAAGGCCTCCAAGTCCTGATTCACCCTCTCAGTTTGACCATTGGTCTGAGGATGGTAAGCCGTGGAAAACTTTAACTTGACTTGGAGGACTTGACATAAACTTCGCCAGAATTTGGCTGTGAATTGAACTCCTCGATCTGAGATAATTTCTTCTGGAAGACCGTGGAGTCGGAAGATCTCTTGTATGAATACTTGAGCCAACTTGGAAGCTGACGGAAGACCGGTGAGAGGAATGAAGTGTGCCATCTTGGTGAACCGGTCAACTACCACCCAGATGGTATTGAACTTGTTGCACATGGGCAAATCTGTAATAAAATCCATCGACAAATGGGTCCATGGTCGACGGGGAACAGATAGTGGAACCAGTTGCCCCGCAGGCGACTGGCGGGATACTTTATGTTGAGCACACTTTGGGCAAGATGCAATAAACTCCAAAACGTCCTTTTTCAGAGTTGGCCACCAATAGGACCTAGAGATAAACTCCAGGGTTTTTTGGATACCTGTATGTCCGGCAAAACGGGAAGCATGGGCCCAATGCATGAGCTTCTTCCTTAGTGTCGGCTTCACAAAACTTTTCCCTGATGGGGGCGTAGAGTCCATCCCTACCGTGGAGAATGCCAACGGATTTATAATAGGATGCTTGTCTGAAGACTCTGACTCATTTTCTTGCTCCCATGAGCGGGAAAGGGCATCGGCCTTGCGATTCTGAGAGCCCGGACAGAACTGGAGTTTAAAGTCGAACCTGGAAAAGAAAAGTGCCCATCTGGCCTGACGAGGGTTGAGACATTGTGCGCCTTTTAGATATAGAAGGTTCTTGTGGTCTGTAAGGATGGTGATTGAATGAGAAGCTCCCTCCAACAGATATCTCCACTCCTCTAGAGCGAGCTTGATGGCTAGCAACTCCTGGTCGCCAATGGCATAGTTGCGCTCCGCTGGGGAGAACTTCCGTGAGAAGAAACTGCAAGGATGTAAATGACCATCTTTAGCCCTCTGAGATAACACCGCTCCTACTCCAACGGAGGAGGCATCCACCTCTAAGATGAAAGGAGAGTCGATGTCAGGCTGTTTCAGGACAGGTGCAGAGATGAACCTCTGTTTTAAAAGATGAAAAGCTTGCATGGCTTCTTCAGACCACTTGGACGGGTTAGCACCCTTCTTGGTGAAAGCAGTAATAGGCGCCATAATGGTGGAAAAGTCTCGTATAAACTTTCGGTAATAATTGGCGAACCCTAAGAACCTCTGTACCCCTTTGAGGGTTAAGGGTACCGGCCAATTCTGGATTGCTTGTAGTTTCTCAGGATCCATCTCTAGTCCGGAACCGGACACAATGTACCCTAGAAACGGAATGGACTTGACTTCAAAGACGCATTTCTCTAATTTGCAGTAGAGATGATTGACACGGAGACGGGACAGAACCTCCTTTACCCAGAAACGATGTTCCTCTAAATCGTTGGCAAAAATGAGGATATCATCTAGATAGACCACGACATGACGGTATAGAATGTCTCTGAAGATCTCATTGACGAAATGCTGGAAGACAGCTGGAGCATTGCTCAATCCGAAGGGCATGACGAGGTACTCATAATGTCCGTCACGGGTGTTAAATGCGGTCTTCCACTCGTCACCCTCACGGATCCGGATGAGATTGTATGCACCTCTCAGGTCCAGCTTTGTAAAGATGGTAGCTCCGCTAACTCTGTCAAAGAGCTCAGTAATCAGGGGTAAAGGATAGCGGTTCTTGATGGTAATGTCGTTCAAACCTCTGTAGTCGATGCACGGCCGCAGACCACCATCTTTCTTCTTTACAAAAAAGAAGCCTGCGCCGGCTGGAGAAGAAGAAGGTCGAATGAACCCCTTTGCTAGGTTCTCTTTAATGTATTCCTCCATAGAATGTGTCTCGGGGAGAGACAACGGATAAGTTCGGCCTCGAGGTGGAACCTTCCCTGGAACGAGATCAATCGGGCAGTCCCATTCTCTATGAGGAGGAAGGATATCAGCAGAAGCTTTACTGAACACATCCGTGAAATCTTGATATGGAGGAGGTGGAACATCAGACGACCTGGGGGAGGAAGAACAGACAGGCAACACTTTAAACAAACATGTCTTAGTACAGGAGGAACCCCATGCCAGGATTTGCGTAGTCGTCCAATCAATTGTAGGATTGTGAAGACGGAGCCATGGAAGGCCCAGGACCACAGGATGTGTGGCTCTTGGAATCACTAAAAATGAAATAAGTTCGGAATGAAGAACTCCCACTCTCAGACGAACTGGTAGAGTCCTTAGAGAAATAACTGTATCAAAAATTTTACTGCCATCCACAGCAGTTAAGGAAAAGGACGAAGGAAGTCTCTCGGTGGGTAGGGACCACCGTTTAACATAGGCTTCAGTAATAAAGTTCCCAGCTGCTCCGGAATCCAGGAGGGCAATGACGTTCTGATAACGTTGAGCAACTTGAAGCGAGACTGGGAGGTTACAATCTTGAGGAGATGGAGAGGAGATCATTACTCCTAGCCGGCCCTCTCCTTGGCGAGCTAGGATTTGGAGTTTCCCGGACGTTTGGGACAGGCATTAATGGTGTGAGACGGAGCTGCACAATACAGACAGAGAAACTCGGAGAGACGTCTTCGGCGCTCAGCAGGAGTTAAACGGGAACGGCCAATTTGCATGGGTTCATCTGTAGTTGGTGACAGTTGGCGAGGAGGAGGAGTAGAAGATTTTGGAGCAGATGATCTTCCACGCTCAGTTGCTCTCTCTCTGAAACGTAAGTCAACTTTCGTACAAAGTGAGATTAGCTCATCTAACTTGGAGGGTAAGTCTCTGGTAGCTAACTCATCTTTAATACGCTCGGATAAACCATGCCAGAATGCAGCATACAGGGCCTCGTCGTTCCATGCCAGTTCGGATGCCAGGATCTGGAACTGTATAAGATATTGTCCTACAGTACGTGATTCCTGGCGTAAACGGAGAATCTCAGACGAAGCTGAAGTTACCCGGCCTGGCTCGTCGAAGATGCGCCTGAATGTTGACACAAATGCAGTGTAAGAAGATAGCAGGGTGTCGGACCTCTCCCATAACGGTGATGCCCAATCAAGGGCTGAGCCACTGAGAAGAGAAATAATGTAGGCAATTTTTGTACGGTCACTGGGAAAATTGCCAGGTTGTAGCTCAAACTGAATCTCACACTGGTTGAGAAATCCCCTGCAGAATCTTGGAGATCCGTCAAATTTTGCTGGCGTTGGAAGATGAAGACGTGGAGCAGAAATGGGTAAGGTGGGTGGGGTTATAGCTGGAGTCACTGTGGTTGACGCACCAGACGCGCCTGATCCACGGAGAGTTGTCTGAATCCCATCCAGCCGAGTAGAGAGATCCTGGAGACAGCGGATGATGTGGCCCTGTGCAGCCTCCTGATGTTCTAGTCGGGCTGCCAGTTCTTGCATCGGCCTGGCCGCTTGATCCTGGTCTCCGGCTGGATTCATTTGGTCAGTGCTTACTGTCACAACTGAGGGCCTGAGCTGACGGGAGGCAGCCTCAGTTGTAGGGGCTGAGATGTACCGGAACCTGGGAGGTTGTATCAGACCCCTGGACATGTAAGTAACATGAATAATAACTGCCCGAAGGCGTGACCACGACAACTTAGATAAAAGTCAATGATGTTTATTATGACAACTCCGCATCACAGCAGCAATAAAAGAAAACGTAAAAGTCAGCAAAGAATAAATACAGTTCCTGAGTACTACAGCATGGCAGGAACCACAGGGCACTGGTAGTGTGAGATAGTTCTTATGATCTTCTAGATGGAAAGTCCTTACCAGGCCCGGCTGTAGCAATGGAGATAACCCAGGATTGTACCAGCTGGTGTTCCAGGAAGAGCTGGGTTGCTGAAGGTAAAACAGCTGCTGTGGATACTGGCTGGAACCAGACTGTTGTTAGCACGGAGTGGATACTGGCTGGAACCAGTTAAATAATAAATGAACTTTGGGAGCGATGAAATGTGAACTGAAATGTAGAACTTGAGAGCGGAGAAATAATAATTCCGGTGGAGAGTGGTAAAGTGTAGAAAGGACACCGGCCCTTTAAGGGAAGCTGTACTCTGCTGGAAGCTGAGGCTGGAAGCAGGTAGTGTTGTAGCTGGAAACAGATGAATCCACAATGGATTGGAGAGTCAGGCTACACCGCAGGTGGAATGCTGGTGCGGGTCTCTATGGTGGAAGTCTTGAGACAGGAGCTGGAACCTGGAAGACAATCATAGAAGAGAGACAAACAGGAACTAGGTTTGACAACCAAAGCACTGACGTCTTCCTTGCTCAGGTACAGCTTACTTATACCTGCAGCAAGGAAGGGGTTGGCTAGGCAATTATGCAAATCAACAACACAGACAGCAGATTGGTGGAAATGATCAGATGACAGAATCCAAGATGGCTGCGCCCATGCAGACACTTGGAGGGAAGTTTGGTTTGTAATCCATGTGGTCTGGGAAACAGTAATGGCGGCGCCGGCCACCGGAGACAGGAGACGCCAGGCTGATAGATGCACATTTAACCACGCGGGCACAGCGGAGGCCGCGGCTGATGAAAAGACCACTCTGCATGTGGAAACTCAGGAACAGCGGAATCCAGTCCTGGAACGCTGAGCCCGCCTTAAGAGGCATCTGAAGGGTAAGTAATGGCGTCCAGATACCCGGATCGTGACACGTGCTGAGGAAGTCTGCTTCCCAGTTGTCCACTCCCGGAATGAATACTGCTGACAGTGCTATCACATGATTTTCCGCCCAGCGAAGAATCCTTGCAGCTTCTGCCATTGCCCTCCTGCTTCTTGTGCCACCCTGTCTGTTTACGTGGGTGACTGCCGTGATGTTGTCCGACTGGATCAACACCGGCTGACCTTGAAGCAGAGGTCTTGCTAAGCTTAGAGCATTGTAAATGTCCCTTAGCTTCAGGATATTTATGTGAAGTGATGTCTCCAGGCTTGACCATAAGCCCTGGATATTCCTTCCCTGTGTGACTGCTCCCCAGCCTCGCAGGCTGGCATCCGTGGTCACCCGGACCCAGTCCTGAATGCCTAATCTGCGGCCCTCTAGAAGATGAGCACTCTGCAACCACCACAGGAGGGACACCCTTGTCCTTGGTGACAGGGTTATCCGCTGATGCATCTGAAGATGCGACCCGGACCATTTGTCTAGCAGGTCCCACTGGAAAGTTCTTGCGTGGAATCTGCCGAATGGGATTGCTTCGTAGGAAGCCACCATTTTACCCAGAACCCTTGTGCATTGATGCACTGAGACTTGGCTCGGTTTTAGGAGGTTCCTGACTAGCTCGGATAACTCCCTGGCTTTCTCCTCCGGGAGAAACACCTTTTTCTGGACTGTGTCCAGGATCATCCCTAGGAACAGAAGACACGTCGTCGGAACCAGGTGCGATTTTGGAATATTGAGAATCCAATCGTGCTGCCGCCACACTACCTGAGATAGTGCTACACCGACCTCCAACTGTTCCCTGGATCTTACCCTTATCAGGGAATTGTCCAAGTAAGGGATAACTAAAATTCACTTCCTTCGAAGGAATATCATCATTTCGGCCATTACCTTGGTAAAGACCCGGGGTGCCGTGTACCATCCATACGGCAGCGTCTGAACTGATAGTGACAGTTCTGTACCATAAACCTGAGGTACCCTTGGTGAGAAGGGTAAATTTTGACATGAAGGTAAGCATCCTTGATGTCCCGATACATCATGTAGTCCCCTTCTTCCAGGTTCGCAATCACTGCTCTGAGTGACTCAATCTTGAATTTGAACCTCTGTACGTAAGTGTTCAAAGATTTTAGATTTAGAATCGGTCTCACCGAGCCGTCCGGCTTCGGTACCACAACAGTGTGGAATAATACCCCGTTCCTTGCAGGAGGGGTATCTTGATTATCACCTGCTGGGAATACAGCTTGTGAATGGCTTCCAAAACTGTCTCCCTGTCAGAAGGAGACATCGGTAAAGCCGACTTTAGGAAACGGCGAGGGGGAGACGTCTCGAATTCTAATTTGTACCCCTGAAATATCACCTGAAGGATCCAGGGGTCTACTTGCGAGTGAGCCCACTGCGCGCTGAAATTCATTGAGACGGGCCCCCCACCGTGCCTGATTCTGCTTGTAAAGCCCCAGCGTATACTGAGGGCTTGGCAGTGGCGGGAGAGGGTTTCTGTTCCTGGGAACTGGCTGATTTCTGCAGCCTTTTTCCTCTCCCTCTGTCACGGGGCAGAAATGAGGAACCTTTTGCCCGCTTGTCCACGAAAAGACTGCGCCTGATAATACTGCGTCTTCTCATGTTGAGAGGCGACCTGGGGTACAAACGTGGAATTCCCAGCTGTTGCCGTGGCCACCAGGTCTGAAAGACCGACCCCAAATAACTCCTCCCTTAATAAAGCAATACTTCCAAATGCCGTTTGGAATACGCATCACCTGACCACTGACGTGTCCATAACCCTCTACTGGTAGAAATGGACAACGCGCTTAGACTTGATGCCAGTCGGCAAATATTCCGCTGTGCATCACGCATATATAGAAATGCATCTTTTAAATGCTCTATAGGCAAAAATATACTGTCCCTATCTAGGGTATCAATATTTTCAGTCAGGGAATCCGACCACGCCAACCCAGCACTGCACATCCAGGCTGAGGCGATTGCTGGTCGCAGTATAACACCAGTATGTGTTTAAATACCTTTTAGGATACCCTCCTGCTTTCTATCAGCAGGATCCTTAAGGGCGGCCATCTCAGGCGAAGGTAGAGCCCTTACAAGCGTGTGAGCGCTTTATCCACCCTAGGGGGTGTTTCCCAACGCACCCTAACCTCTGGCGGGAAAGGATATAATGCCAATAACATTTTAGAAATTATCAGTTGTTATTAGAGATGAGCGGGTTCGGTTTCTCTGAATCCGAACCCGCCAGAACTTCATGTTTTTTTTCACGGGTCCGAGCGACTCGGATCTTCCCGCCTTGCTCGGTTAACCCGAGCGCGCCCGAACGTCATCATGACGCTGTCGGATTCTCGCGAGGCTCGGATTCTATCGCGAGACTCGGATTCTATATAAGGAGCCGCGCGTCGCCGCCATTTTCACACGTGCATTGAGATTGATAGGGAGAGGACGTGGCTGGCGTCCTCTCCGTTTAGAATAGATTAGAGAGACACTTGATTTACTAATTTTGGGGAGCATTAGGAGTACTCAGTACAGTGCAGAGTTTTGCTGATAGTGACCACCAGTTTTATTTATAATCCGTTCTCTGCCTGAAAAAAGCGATACACAGCACACAGTGACTCAGTCACATACCATATCTGTGTGCACTGCTCAGGCTCAGGCCAGTGTGCTGCATCATCTATTATCTATATATAATATTATATATATCTGTCTGACTGCTCAGCTCACACAGCTTATAATTGTGGGGGAGACTGGGGAGCACTACTGCAGTGCCAGTTATAGGTTATAGCAGGAGCCAGGAGTACATAATATATTATATAGTGAGTGACCACCAGACACACAGTGCAGTTTATTTAATATATCCGTTCTCTGCCTGAAAAAAGCGATACACACAGTGACTCAGTCAGTCACATACCATATCTGTGTGCACTGCTCAGGCTCAGGCCAGTGTGCTGCATCATCTATATATATTATATATCTGTCTGACTGCTCAGCTCACACAGCTTATAATTGTGGGGGAGACTGGGGAGCACTACTGCAGTGCCAGTTATAGGTTATAGCAGGAGCCAGGAGTACATAATATTATATTAAAATTAAACAGTGCACACTTTTGCTGCAGGAGTGCCACTGCCAGTGTGACTAGTGACCAGTGACCTGACCACCAGTATATATAATATTAGTAGTATACTATCTCTTTATCAACCAGTCTATATTAGCAGCAGACACAGTACAGTGCGGTAGTTCACGGCTGTGGCTACCTCTGTGTCGGCACTCGGCAGCCCGTCCATAATTGTATATACCACCTAACCGTGGTTTTTTTTTCTTTCTTTATACATACATACTAGTTACGAGTATACTATCTCTTTATCAACCAGTCTATATTAGCAGCAGACACAGTACAGTGCGGTAGTTCACGGCTGTGGCTACCTCTGTGTCGGCACTCGGCAGCCCGTCCATAATTGTATATACCACCTAACCGTGGTTTTTTTTTTTCTTTCTTTATACATACATACTAGTTACGAGTATACTATCTCTTTATCAACCAGTCTATATATTAGCAGCAGACACAGTACAGTGCGGTAGTTCACGACTGTGGCTACCTCTGTGTCGGCACTCGGCAGCCCGTCCATAATTGTATATACCACCTAACCGTGGTTTTTTTTTCTTTCTTTATACATACATACTAGTTACGAGTATACTATCTCTTTATCAACCAGTCTATATATTAGCAGCAGACACAGTACAGTGCGGTAGTTCACGGCTGTGGCTACCTCTGTGTCGGCACTCGGCAGCCCGTCCATAATTGTATATACCACCTAACCGTGGTTTTTTTTTCTTTCTTTATACATACATACTAGTTACGAGTATACTATCTCTTTATCAACCAGTCTATATATTAGCAGCAGACACAGTACAGTGCGGTAGTTCACGGCTGTGGCTACCTCTGTGTCGGCACTCGGCAGCCCGTCCATAATTGTATATACCACCTAACCGTGGTTTTTTTTTCTTTCTTTATACATACATACTAGTTACGAGTATACTATCTCTTTATCAACCAGTCTATATATTAGCAGCAGACACAGTACAGTGCGGTAGTTCACGGCTGTGGCTACCTCTGTGTCGGCACTCGGCAGCCCGTCCATAATTGTATATACCACCTAACCGTGTTTTTTTTTTCTTTCTTTATACATACATACTAGTTACGAGTATACTATCTCTTTATCAACCAGTCTATATATTAGCAGCAGACACAGTACAGTGCGGTAGTTCACGGCTGTGGCTACCTCTGTGTCGGCACTCGGCAGCCCGTCCATAATTGTATATACCACCTAACCGTGGTTTTTTTTTCTTTCTTTATACATACATACTAGTTACGAGTATACTATCTCTTTATCAACCAGTCTATATTAGCAGCAGACACAGTACAGTGCGGTAGTTCACGGCTGTGGCTACCTCTGTGTCGGCACTCGGCAGCCCGTCCATAATTGTATATACCACCTAACCGTGGTTTTTTTTTCTTTCTTTATACATACATACTAGTTACGAGTATACTATCTCTTTATCAACCAGTCTATATATTAGCAGCAGACACAGTACAGTGCGGTAGTTCACGGCTGTGGCTACCTCTGTGTCGGCACTCGGCAGCCCGTCCATAATTGTATATACCACCTAACCGTGGTTTTTTTTTCTTTCTTTATACATACATACTAGTTACGAGTATACTATCTCTTTATCAACCAGTCTATATATTAGCAGCAGACACAGTACAGTGCGGTAGTTCACGGCTGTGGCTACCTCTGTGTCGGCACTCGGCAGCCCGTCCATAATTGTATATACCACCTAACCGTGGTTTTTTTTTCTTTCTTTATACATACATACTAGTTACGAGTATACTATCTCTTTATCAACCAGTCTATATATTAGCAGCAGACACAGTACAGTGCGGTAGTTCACGGCTGTGGCTACCTCTGTGTCGGCACTCGGCAGCCCGTCCATAATTGTATATACCACCTAACCGTGGTTTTTTTTTTCTTTCTTTATACATACATACTAGTTACGAGTATACTATCTCTTTATCAACCAGTCTATATTAGCAGCAGACACAGTACAGTGCGGTAGTTCACGGCTGTGGCTACCTCTGTGTCGGCACTCGGCAGCCCGTCCATAATTGTATATACCACCTAACCGTGGTTTTTTTTTCTTTCTTTATACATACATACTAGTTACGAGTATACTATCTCTTTATCAACCAGTCTATATATTAGCAGCAGACACAGTACAGTGCGGTAGTTCACGGCTGTGGCTACCTCTGTGTCGGCACTCGGCAGCCCGTCCATAATTGTATATACCACCTAACCGTGGTTTTTTTTTCTTTCTTTATACATACATACTAGTTACGAGTATACTATCTCTTTATCAACCAGTCTATATATTAGCAGCAGACACAGTACAGTGCGGTAGTTCACGGGTGTGGCTACCTCTGTGTCGGCACTCGGCAGCCCGTCCATAATTGTATACTAGTATCCAATCCATCCATCTCCATTGTTTACCTGAGGTGCCTTTTAGTTGTGCCTATTAAAATATGGAGAACAAAAATGTTGAGGTTCCAAAATTAGGGAAAGATCAAGATCCACTTCCACCTCGTGCTGAAGCTGCTGCCACTAGTCATGGCCGAGACGATGAAATGCCAGCAACGTCGTCTGCCAAGGCCGATGCCCAATGTCATAGTACAGAGCATGTCAAATCCAAAACACCAAATATCAGTAAAAAAAGGACTCCAAAACCTAAAATAAAATTGTCGGAGGAGAAGCGTAAACTTGCCAATATGCCATTTACCACACGGAGTGGCAAGGAACGGCTGAGGCCCTGGCCTATGTTCATGGCTAGTGGTTCAGCTTCACATGAGGATGGAAGCACTCAGCCTCTCGCTAGAAAAATGAAAAGACTCAAGCTGGCAAAAGCAGCACAGCAAAGAACTGTGCATTCTTCGAAATCCCAAATCCACAAGGAGAGTCCAATTGTGTCGGTTGCGATGCCTGACCTTCCCAACACTGGACGTGAAGAGCATGCGCCTTCCACCATTTGCACGCCCCCTGCAAGTGCTGGAAGGAGCACCCGCAGTCCAGTTCCTGATAGTCAGATTGAAGATGTCAGTGTTGAAGTACACCAGGATGAGGAGGATATGGGTGTTGCTGGCGCTGGGGAGGAAATTGACCAGGAGGATTCTGATGGTGAGGTGGTTTGTTTAAGTCAGGCACCCGGGGAGACACCTGTTGTCCGTGGGAGGAATATGGCCGTTGACATGCCAGGTGAAAATACCAAAAAAATCAGCTCTTCGGTGTGGAGGTATTTCACCAGAAATGCGGACAACAGGTGTCAAGCCGTGTGTTCCCTTTGTCAAGCTGTAATAAGTAGGGGTAAGGACGTTAACCACCTCGGAACATCCTCCCTTATACGTCACCTGCAGCGCATTCATAATAAGTCAGTGACAAGTTCAAAAACTTTGGGTGACAGCGGAAGCAGTCCACTGACCAGTAAATCCCTTCCTCTTGTAACCAAGCTCACGCAAACCACCCCACCAACTCCCTCAGTGTCAATTTCCTCCTTCCCCAGGAATGCCAATAGTCCTGCAGGCCATGTCACTGGCAATTCTGACGAGTCCTCTCCTGCCTGGGATTCCTCCGATGCATCCTTGCGTGTAACGCCTACTGCTGCTGGCGCTGCTGTTGTTGCCGCTGGGAGTCGATGGTCATCCCAGAGGGGAAGTCGTAAGCCCACTTGTACTACTTCCAGTAAGCAATTGACTGTTCAACAGTCCTTTGCGAGGAAGATGAAATATCACAGCAGTCATCCTACTGCAAAGCGGATAACTGAGTCCTTGACAACTATGTTGGTGTTAGACGTGCGTCCGGTATCCGCCGTTAGTTCACAGGGAACTAGACAATTTATTGAGGCAGTGTGCCCCCGTTACCAAATACCATCTAGGTTCCACTTCTCTAGGCAGGCGATACCGAGAATGTACACGGACGTCAGAAAAAGACTCACCAGTGTCCTAAAAAATGCAGTTGTACCCAATGTCCACTTAACCACGGACATGTGGACAAGTGGAGCAGGGCAGGGTCAGGACTATATGACTGTGACAGCCCACTGGGTAGATGTATGGACTCCCGCCGCAAGAACAGCAGCGGCGGCACCAGTAGCAGCATCTCGCAAACGCCAACTCTTTCCTAGGCAGGCTACGCTTTGTATCACCGCTTTCCAGAATACGCACACAGCTGAAAACCTCTTACGGCAACTGAGGAAGATCATCGCGGAATGGCTTACCCCAATTGGACTCTCCTGTGGATTTGTGGCATCGGACAACGCCAGCAATATTGTGTGTGCATTAAATATGGGCAAATTCCAGCACGTCCCATGTTTTGCACATACCTTGAATTTGGTGGTGCAGAATTTTTTAAAAAACGACAGGGGCGTGCAAGAGATGCTGTCGGTGGCCAGAAAAATTGCGGGACACTTTCGGCGTACAGGCACCACGTACAGAAGACTGGAGCACCACCAAAAACTACTGAACCTGCCCTGCCATCATCTGAAGCAAGAAGTGGTAACGAGGTGGAATTCAACCCTCTATATGCTTCAGAGGTTGGAGGAGCAGCAAAAGGCCATTCAAGCCTATACAATTGAGCACGATATAGTAGGTGGAATGCACCTGTCTCAAGTGCAGTGGAGAATGATTTCAACGTTGTGCAAGGTTCTGATGCCCTTTGAACTTGCCACACGTGAAGTCAGTTCAGACACTGCCAGCCTGAGTCAGGTCATTCCCCTCATCAGGCTTTTGCAGAAGAAGCTGGAGGCATTGAAGAAGGAGCTAAAAGGGAGCGATTCCGCTAGGCATGTGGGACTTGTGGATGCAGCCCTTAATTCGCTTAACAAGGATTCACGGGTGGTCAATCTGTTGAAATCAGAGCACTACATTTTGGCCACCGTGCTCGATCCTAGATTTAAAGCCTACCTTGGATCTCTCTTTCCGGCAGACACAGGTCTGCTGGGGTTGAAAGACCTGCTGGTGACAAAATTGTCAAGTCAAGCGGAACGCGACCTGTCAACATCTCCTCCTTCACATTCTCCCGCAACTGGGGGTGCGAGGAAAAGGCTCAGAATTCCGAGCCCACCCGCTGGCGGTGATGCAGGGCAGTCTGGAGCGACTGCTGATGCTGACATCTGGTCCGGACTGAAGGACCTGACAACGATTACGGACATGTCGTCTACTGTCACTGCATATGATTCTCTCAACATTGATAGAATGGTGGAGGATTATATGAGTGACCGCATCCAAGTAGGCACGTCACACAGTCCGTACTTATACTGGCAGGAAAAAGAGGCAATTTGGAGGCCCTTGCACAAACTGGCTTTATTCTACCTAAGTTGCCCTCCCACAAGTGTGTACTCCGAAAGAGTGTTTAGTGCCGCCGCTCACCTTGTCAGCAATCGGCGTACGAGGTTACATCCAGAAAATGTGGAGAAGATGATGTTCATTAAAATGAATTATAATCAATTCCTCCGCGGAGACATTGACCAGCAGCAATTGCCTCCACAAAGTACACAGGGAGCTGAGATGGTGGATTCCAGTGGGGACGAATTGATAATCTGTGAGGAGGGGGATGTACACGGTGATATATCGGAGGGTGAAGATGAGGTGGACATCTTGCCTCTGTAGAGCCAGTTTGTGCAAGGAGAGATTAATTGCTTCTTTTTTGGGGGGGGTCCAAACCAACCCGTCATATCAGTCACAGTCGTGTGGCAGACCCTGTCACTGAAATGATGGGTTGGTTAAAGTGTGCATGTCCTGTTTTGTTTATACAACATAAGGGTGGGTGGGAGGGCCCAAGGACAATTCCATCTTGCACCTCTTTTTTCTTTTCTTTTTCTTTGCATCATGTGCTGATTGGGGAGGGTTTTTTGGAAGGGACATCCTGCGTGACACTGCAGTGCCACTCCTAGATGGGCCCGGTGTTTGTGTCGGCCACTAGGGTCGCTAATCTTACTCACACAGCTACCTCATTGCGCCTCTTTTTTTCTTTGCGTCATGTGCTGTTTGGGGAGGGTTTTTTGGAAGGGACATCCTGCGTGACACTGCAGTGCCACTCCTAGATGGGCCCGGTGTTTGTGTCGGCCACTAGGGTCGCTTATCTTACTCACACAGCGACCTCGGTGCAAATTTTAGGACTAAAAATAATATTGTGAGGTGTGAGGTATTCAGAATAGACTGAAAATGAGTGTAAATTATGGTTTTTGAGGTTAATAATACTTTGGGATCAAAATGACCCCCAAATTCTATGATTTAAGCTGTTTTTTAGTGTTTTTTGAAAAAAACACCCGAATCCAAAACACACCCGAATCCGACAAAAAAAATTCGGTGAGGTTTTGCCAAAACACGTTCGAACCCAAAACACGGCCGCGGAACCGAACCCAAAACCAAAACACAAAACCCGAAAAATTTCAGGCGCTCATCTCTAGTTGTTATCGGGGGAAACCCACGCATCATCACACACCTCATTTAATTTCTCAGATTCAGGAAAACTACAGGTAGTTTTTCCTCACCGAACATAATACCCCTTTTTTGGTGGTACTCGTATTATCAGAAATGTGTAAAACATTTTTCATTGCCTCAATCATGTAACGTGTGGCCCTACTGGAAGTCACATTCGTCTCTTCACCGTCGACACTGGAGTCAGTATCCGTGTCGGCGTCTATATCTGCCATCTGAGGTAACGGGCGCTTTAGAGCCCCTGACGGCCTATGAGACGTCTGGACAGGCACAAGCTGAGTAGCCGGCTGTCTCATGTCAACCACTGTCTTTTATACAGAGCTGACACTGTCACGTAATTCCTTCCAACAGTTCATCCACTCAGGTGTCGACCCCCTAGGGGGTGACATCACTATTACAGGCAATCTGCTCCGTCTCCACATCATTTTTCTCCTCATACATGTCGACACAAAAGTACCGACATACAGCACACACACAGGGAATGCTCTGATAGAGGACAGGACCCCACTAGCCCTTTGGGGAGACAGAGGGAGAGTTTGCCAGCACACACCAGAGCGCTATATAAATACAGGGATAACCTTATATAAGTGTTTTTCCCCTTATAGCTGCTGTATAGTTAATACTGCGCCTAATTAGTGCCCCCCTCTCTTTTTTAACCCTTTCTGTAGTGTAGTGACTGCAGGGGAGAGCCAGGGAGCTTCCCTCCAACGGAGCTGTGAGGGAAAATGGCGCCAGTGTGCTGAGGAGATAGGCTCCGCCCCTTTTTCGCGGACTTTTCTCCTGCTTTTTTATGGATTCTGGCAGGGGTTAAATGCATCCATATAGCCCAGGAGCTATATGTGATGCATTTTTTGCCATCCAAGGTGTTTTTATTGCGTCTCAGGGCGCCCCCCCCCCCAGCGCCCTGCACCCTCAGTGACCGAAGTGTGAAGTGTGCTGAGAGCAATGGCGCACAGCTGCAGTGCTGTGCGCTACCTTGTTGAAGACAGGACGTCTTCTGCCGCCGATATTCCGGACCTCTTCTGCCTTCTGGCTCTGTAAGGGGGCCGGCGGCGCGGCTCTGGGACCCATCCAAGCTGGGCCTTTGATCGTCCCTCTGGAGCTAATGTCCAGTAGCCTAAGAAGCCCAATCCACTCTGCACGCAGGTGAGTTCGCTTCTTCTCCCCTTAGTCCCTCGATGCAGTGAGCCTGTTGCCAGCAGGTCTCACTGAAAATAAAAAACCTAAACTAAAACTTTCACTAAGAAGCTCAGGAGAGCCCCTAGTGTGCACCCTTCTCGTTCGGGCACAGAGATCTAACAGAGATCTAACTGAGGCTTGGAGGAGGGTCATAGGGGGAGGAGCCAGTGCACACCAGATAGTCCTAAAGCTTTCTTTAGATGTGCCCAGTCTCCTGCGGAGCCGCTATTCCCCATGGTCCTTACGGAGTCCCCAGCATCCACTTAGGACGTTAGAGAAAATGGTTTTTACCAGTGTGTGCAGTCTCTGCGCAGCCCAGGACTTACTCCTACAGTGTGATGAGAACAGGCTGATCGGTTCTGGAGCTGATGTCACGCACCCTCCCTGAAAACGCTTAGGCACGCCTGCGTTTTCCCTCACACTCCCAGAAAATGGCCCGTTACCACCCACAAACGGGCTCTTCCTGTCAATCAGCATGCGAATAGCTGTGCGACTAGAATTTTCGCACCAGCCTATCGGTGACCGGCGATGCCTGTTGTTGTTTGCCGTTGCGCGTGCGCATTGCAGTGCATACGCAAGCGCAGTTTGTTGCTGAGCAGGGTACTGTAAATACTGACTGCTTTATTTTTACACTGCAATGTAGATTTCAGTTTGAACACACCCCACCCAAATCTAACTCTCTCTGCACATGTTATATCTGCCCCACCTGCAGTGCACACGGTTTTGCCCATTAGAGGAAGATTTTGCATTAGCAATCAACCTTGAATTAGGCCCTATGTTTTCATAGATCAATTAGTCGCCCACAACCTGTTTGTTCATACGTTTGTAAATCCAGTCATCAGGACACAGAGACATGTGAGTTCACTGCTGTGCTGTTTATTCCATCCAACTCCAGGCACACTGCACACTGGACCACCCACTTCCCAGCATTCCCCTGGTCCCAGGGACCATCACTAAAGATTCAGGCTTACACCTATTAGTAAGGGAGTGTCTACAAATATTAATACACTAACATCACATCCTCTTTTCTTTAAAGATAAGCCCTGTACGCTTCAATGCAATAACTAACAACGTCATATTAAGAACATCATCTAACACGTTTCAATGAGTCTCTCAGGTCTGCGTATTTCCCTTTTGGGTCTTTCATACACAGTCTGTGTTTCATCGACCATGTTGGACCTTTCTAGAATCGTGGTTTGTTCACCATTATCAGGATCATCATACATGTCAGATGAGGGGTATTCTTCAGTCATGTTGTCTTCATTATGGTTAGGTTGAGATCTTAAATTCACCCGATTTCTTCTTACTTCCGTTCCATGCTCTGTACGTATAGTATAAGATCTTGGTGCTACTTGTGCTTGCACAATACCTTTCTGCACCCAAATACCTTTCTCGTGATCTCTGAGACGGACTTGGTCACCTGATTTTAGATCAGATAAGCTTTTTGCTCGCCTGTCATTGAACAGTTTCTGTTTAGCCTGTCGATGTTCCTTACTCAGTCTGACCAACGCTGAGTTATGTGTATTAAGCAGTTCATCATGTATCGGGAGATTTGCTCTAACCCTCATTCCCATCAGCATTTGTGCAGGAGAAAGTCCATTCTGTAAAGGTGTATTGCGGTAAATTAAAAGACTTTTGTAGAAATCTTCTTTACCTTCTTGAGCTTTTTTCATGAGACTCTTTACAGTTTTTACTGAACTTTCCACCAACCCATTTGAGCGTGGATAGTGGGGACTTGACGTAGTATGGACAAATTCCCACTCATCAGCAAATTGTCTAAATTCAGCACTGGAAAACTGAGGGCCATTGTCAGTGAACACTTCCATAGGAACACCATGCCTTGCAAAGATTGACTTCATGCAATTGATTACGGCTTTACTAGTAGTTTTATGTAGTGTCTTCACCTCAGGGTAGTTAGAGTAACAATCAGTCACGACAACGTACGTTTTCCCATTACAATGAAACAAATCTGCGCCAACTTTCTGGTAGGTCTCTCTGGCACTGCGTGAGGACTCAGTGGCTCGACTTGTTGTTTCGATCTATACGTAAGACATAATTCACATGTAGCTGTAGTCTGTGCTATGTCTTGGTTCATTCTTGGCCAATACATAACTTCACGCGCTCTCCGCTTACATTTTTCTTCTCCTAAGTGGCCTTCATGTATCTTGCACAGCATAGTTTTTCTTAGTCGTGCAGGTATGACAAACCTATTGCCTTTGTAAATAATACCATCGACAACTGTAAGGTCACTGCGGTACATCCAATAATCATGGAAAGACAGCGGGCACGCATGTTTTTCTGCTGGCCAACCTTTCAGAATGATATCTTTCAACACTTTCATTGTGTCATCTGTCTCAGTTTCTTTCCTAATCTGTTCTTGTCTTGCAAGAGACACTGGTAGAGAAGCTACGATCGAATTAACATAAGCTTCTATCTCTTCATCCATCAGACTTTTGGAACCTTCACTTTTGTCCACAGCATGAGAAAGTGTATCAGCAATGTACATGTATTTGCAGGGACAGTACAGCAAGTGTACATCATATTTCTGTAGTCTGATAAGCATTCGTTGAATTCTCATGGGACAGTCATGTAATGATTTAGTCATGATAGCTACCAATGGCTTGTGGTCAGTTTCCACTGTAAATGTTTGACCATACACAAACTGATGAAATCGCTCACATGCATATGTGATCGCTAGAAGTTCTTTTTCTATCTGAGCATACCTTGTTTCAGCACTTGTCAGTGCTCTTGATGCATAGATTACTGGTTGCCATGTATCTTCATGTTCTTGTAAGAGCACTGAGCCTAGGCCAAATTGCGAAGCATCTGCTGAAATTCTTATTCTTTTCGCAGGATCAAAGAATTTTAGCACTGGTTGCTCTATAATGATCTGTTTCAAGTTTTGCCAACTTTCTTCTTGTTCATGTGACCACATCCACTCGTTATCTTTGTCCAACAACCATCTAAGAGAGGCTGTTCGTTCAGAGAGTTGAGAAATAAACTTTCCTAAGTAAGTAATCATCCTAGGAATCTTCTGACGTCGTCTTTGTTGTTAGGACGTTCCATGTTCACAATGGCTGATATTTTCCTTGGGTCTGGTTTTACACCTTGATCCGAGACCACGTCGCCCATAAAGGTAAGTGTATTCACGCCAAATTCACATTTGTCCTTGTTTAGCTTTAGATTCACTTTCTTGACAAGTTCCATTACTTGTCTCAATCTAGAATCATGTTCTTCCTTTGTAGATCCCCAGACAATAATGTCATCCATCATTGTTTCAACACCTGGAATATGTTCAAAAATCATGTGTATCTTTTTGTGATATACTTCTGGAGCAGACAATATTCCATATGGTAGTCATAGAAAACAGTATCGACCTTCTGGTGTATTAAATGTACAAAGCTTTGAGCTGGCCTCATCTAGCTTCATTTGCCAGAATCCTGAAGATGCGTCCAATTTACTGAACCATTTTGCTCCCACAAATTGCGACATGATTTCATCTCTGGTTGGTAGTTTGAAATGTTCTCGTTTAATAGCTTTGTTTAAATCTCTGGGGTCTAGACATATTCGGAGTTGTCCATTTTTCTTTTCAACAATTACTAAGGAGCTTACCCATTCAGTAGGCTCATCAACTTTCTGTATCACACCCAAGGCTTCCATGCGATTTAACTCGTTTCAGTTTTTCTCTCAGCGCAAATGGCACTTTTTTACAGGGGTGTATCACTGAAGAAACTTGCGTGTCTATATTTATTTTATGCTCTCCAGGCAAACAACTTAGACCTTCAAACAAGTCTCTGTATTCTGTAAACATCGATTTGCAGTCATCTTCTACTTGTGATGTCACCATAAAAACTTTCTTTAGCAAGCTTAGTTTCTCACAGGAACTTAATCCTAGAATCGGTTGCACATTTTTATCCACAATCAGTAGAGATGTTTTAAACTGTTGTCCCTTATATTTCAGTGTCACTAAGCATGTACCTTTCACAGGAATTTCCTCCCCAGTGTACCCTGTAACTTTTACTTTGGGTGGGTGAATTTTAGGTTTTACTCTAAAAGTCTTATAGTCTTGAAATTATATTAAATTCACCTGCGCACCAGTATCAAGCTTAAAGGGAATGACAATCTCGTTCACAGTAAAAGGGACAATCCATTCTTTCTTATCTGCACTGCAAAGTTCAATGCAATCCACAAAGATTCATCTGTTTGTTTAACAGCATGCACTTTGGTTGTTTTACTTTTAATTTTACAGCATTTGGCAAAGTGATTAAGTCTACCACATTTCATGCAGGTTTTACCATAAGCAGGGCACATTTTAGTATTGTGAGCATTTCCACATCTACTGCACATTTCCTTATTAGACTGTGGCTTAGACTGCTTCATTGTTGAGAATGGAGGTATGCATGGCTCAGTTTTCTGCACTACATGCACATCAGCATCAGCTTCCTTGTGTAACTTTTTGGCTTGAAATCTAGTTATTTCTGCAGATCTGCACATATTCACTGCCTTTTCTAGTGTTAGGTCTTGCTTTCTCAGCCATCTCCCTCTGAGTCCATTATCAGGTATTCCACAGACAATACGATCTCTTATCAGTGAATCCTTTAAATCACCAAACTCACAGGTTTTACTGAGTGATTGCAGCTCTGTAACATACTGATCAAATCCATCTACAGACTTTTGATCACATGTAAAAAAATTATATCTTTCATATGTCACATTTTTCCTTGGCACAAAGTAATCTTCAAACTTTTGCAGTATAGAAGATAACACCATATTCTGCCCCTCTGCAAACTGAAAACTATTATAAATGTCCAGCACATCCTCTCCTATCACATGGAGGAAAATGGATGCCTTCGTTTTGTCAGTCTCTGAATCAGCTGCACATGCAGCAAGATATATATTAAACCTTTGCTTAAATCTTTTCCAGTTTTCAGACAAGTTACCAGACATCAGCATGCCGGTTGGAGGAGCTAGTTTATCCATGGTTACTCACTGTTTGAAGAGAGGAGCACACGGCAGGCTTTGCAGACACTGGGTATCACAGCCTTGCAGGCTGCTGCAGGATTCTGTCACACTCTGAGAACACAATCAGTCCAAGTTAAACTTCTTCTGACACCATGTTTTGTTCCTATGCTTGTAAATCCAGTCATCAGGACACAGAGACATTTGAGTTCACTGCTGTGCTGTTTATTCCATCCAACTCCAGGCACACTGCACACTGGACCACCCACTTCCCAGCATTCCCCTGGTCCCAGGGACCATCACTAAAGATTCAGGCTTACACCTATTAGTAAGGGAGTGTCTACAAATATTAATACACTAACATCACACAACCGAACCACCAGAAGAAGCACTCATTGCCACACAACCGTTCTGGTCACTCCTCATCTTCACTGCAACCTCAGCTCTATCTTCTTGTATGCTTGGGCCACATTCAGGTGCATAGCTTGTAAATGGCCAACATACCAACTCCAGACCCTTTTGCTATAAAATAACTCTTTCATTCTGGGCAAAACATGCACATTTTCTTTGTGCAGCACAACATGCAGCACACATTTCTGCTAGGATCTTGAAGACAGAAAAATGGAGATGGACTCACGCCCATTTATGCGCCCTCATCCATCCGCTTGTGAATGTGCAGTAACCGTCTTCATTATCAGCTTGCATGTATACTAAATAAAGGATAAATAAGATTTTACTCACCGGTAAATCTATTTCTCGTAGTCCGTAGTGGATGCTGGGACTCCGTAAGGACCATGGAGAATAGCGGCTCCGCAGGAGACTGGGCACAAACTAAAGAAAGCTTTAGGACTAACTGGTGTGCACTGGCTCCTCCCACTATGACCCTCCTCCAGACCTCAGTTAGGATACTGTTCCCGGAAGAGCTGACACAATTAGGAAGGATTTTGAATCCCGGGTAAGACTCATACCAGCCACACCAATCACACCGTACAACTCGTGATACTATACCCAGTTCACAGTATGAAAAACAACGAAGCCTCTCAACAGATGGCTTCTCAACAATAACCCGTTAGTTTAACAATAACTATATACAAGTATTGCAGACAATCCGCACTTGGGATGGGCGCCCAGCATCCACTACGGACTACGAGAAATAGATTTACCGGTGAGTAAAATCTTATTTTCTCTGACATCCTAAGTGGATGCTGGGACTCCGTAAGGACCATGGGGATTATACCAAAGCTCCCAAACGGGCGGGAGAGTGCGGATGACTCTGCAGCACCGAATGAGCGAACTCCAGGTCCTCCTCAGCCAGGGTGTCAAACTTGTAGAATCTTGCAAACGTATTTGACCCCGACCAAGTAGCTGCTCGGCAAAGTTGCAAAGCCGAGACCCCTCGGGCAGCCGCCCAAGAAGAGCCCACTTTCCTCGTGGAATGGGCTTTCACAGATTTAGGATGCGGCAGTCCAGCCGCAGAATGCGCCAGCTGAATTGTGCTACCTATCCAGCGAGCAATAGTCTGCTTTGAAGCAGGAGCACCCAGCTTGTTGGGTGCATACAGGATAAATAGCGAGTCAGTTTTCCTGACTCCAGCCGTCCTCGAAACATATATTTTCAAGGCCCTGACTACATCCAGTAACTTGGAGTCCTCCAAGTCCCTAGTAGCCGCAGGCACCACAATAGGTTGGTTCACGTGAAAAGCAGATACCACCTTAGGGAGAAACTGGGGACGAGTCCTCAATTCTGCCCTATCCATATGCAAAATCAGATAAGGGGTTTTACATGACAAAGCCGCCAATTCTGACACACGCCTGGCCGAAGCCAAGGCCAACAGCATGACCACTTTCCACGTGAGATATTTCAAATCCACGGTCTTAAGTGGCTCGAACCAATGTGACTTTAGGAAACTCAACACCACGTTGAGATCCCAAGGTGCCACTGGGGGCACAAAAGGGGCTGAAACTGCAGCACTCCCTTAACAAAAGTCTGAAATTCAGGCAGTGAAGCCAGTTCTTTCTGGAAGAAAATCGACAGAGCTGAAATTTGGACCTTAATGGAACCCAATTTTAGGCCCATAGTCACCCCTGACTGTAGGAAGTGCAGGAGTCGACCCAGCTGAAATTCCTCCGTTGGGGCCTTCCTGGCCTCACACCAAGCAACATATTTTCGCCATATGCGGTGATAATGGTTTGCTGTAACATCCTTCCTAGCTTTAATCAGCGTAGGAATGACTTCCTCCGGAATGCCCTTTTCCTTTAGGATCCGGTGTTCAACCGCCATGCCGTCAAACGCAGCTGCGGTAAGTCTTGGAACAGACAGGGCCCCTGCTGCAGCAGGTCCTGTCTGAGCGGCAGAGGCCATGGGTCCTCTGATACCATCTCTTGATTTTCTGGGTACCAAGCCCTTCTTGGCCAATCCGGAACCACGAGTATGGTTCTTACTCCTCTCCTTCGTATTATTCTCAGTACCTTGGGTATGAGAGGCAGAGGAGGGAACACATAAACCGACTGGTACACCCACGGTGTCACTAGAGCGTCCACAGCTATCGCCTGAGGGTCTCTTGACCTGGCGCAATATCTTTTTAGCTTTTTGTTGAGGCGGGACGCCATCATGTCCACCTGTGGCCTTTCCCAACGATTTGCAATCATTTGGAAGACTTCTGGATGAAGTCCCCACTCTCCCGGGTGGAGGTCGTGCCTGCTGAGGAAGTCTGCTTCCCGGTTGTCCACTCCCGGAATGAACACTGCTGACAGTGCTGTCAAAGTCAGAAAAATATCGTGATGCACATTGCCATATTTGCACCTCATGCAAGTGCCTGCTGCACGTGCATGAGCCCTGCCGTGCGTGCGCATACTCGCCGTTGCGTGCACCCGCGGGCGCACGGTATGCGCATTTACGGTAGAGTTTGTGTACGCCTAGCGTGCGACTCAATCGTAACATATTTTTACCATATAATGTATTTTGTAGATTATGGTCCCTTTGATAGAATCTGAAAGTTTAGTTAATTTAGCATGTTCATAGACAAAGAGATCCCTCTTTGTTTGATACGAAGGGTCAGACAGGGGTTACACAGTGGTGTTTAGTATCCATCGGAAGAGTATTTAATTAGCAATATTCCGGTGTTGGTTTGAAGCGGATTAATCGCTCGTGCGAATAGTTATGGACATAAGAAGTTTATGGACATTTACTGTATTTGCACTTTATTACCCATGCGGCGGGAAACCCAGTTCCCCACCCACCTGAGCAGTTTGAAATAGTCACAGCCCACCTGTATGAACCAACCTATGACCTTTTGTTATAATTCAGAGACGAATTCCTGTGTCCAATGAACAATGAGATTGTAGGGACCATTGTATTGTATTGTGTGTAGTGTATATATAGACAAGCCAATCTGATCCAGCTCCCATTCTACTCTCTTCAACGGTTCTCATCACTGATAATCGGGAGCTGGATATCCAGAAAGGCGCATGCGATTGTTCCCCTTGTGCGTAAGTTTCTCCGCAACCATATTGTCTTTATTGTTATTGTGAGCCATCTTCTCTCTTCTCTTCTCTCTCTCTTTCCTCTTAAATATAATTGTACTGCTATTGTATTTTATGTGTAGTTATTCGGTTAGGTATTCTGTGTTAGTTTGGTAGTGTATAACCTGTACTGTGTATTCTTTTGAAATAGAACGTTCATTTAAGGTGTTAGAACCTAAGACCGGTATCTGTGTGTTCATTATATTTCTAAGTATTCTCAGAGCATCATAGACGCTCATACAAGCTTTTAAACTAATAAGGTTACACTGTGTTGCATTTACACCGTATCACTGCACAAAGGTTTACTTTATAAGTACATTGTAAATGGTATAGTTATAAAGGTTTAACTCTGTGAGCGTCAGCGCCGCTTGTGATCTCTTTGTGGTCTCGAGCGTCCGCTACGCTGATAGCGTATCATTACGCTAGTCGGCAGCCTATAGCGTGCTTGCCTGTACGCTTTAAGCCGTGAGCGAAAGTGCCGCTCGTGCGTCTCGACCACGGCTAAGCGTTTGTTACGCAACGTGCGTACTCTTACGGTATTCCATACGCCAATTGCGTACTGTGTTCTTTAGGTTTTACATAAGATAAATATTAGGCTTTATCAGTGCTAACACGTGATTTTCCGCCCAACGGAGAATCCTTGTGGCTTCTGCCATTGCCATCCTGCTTCTCGTGCCGCCCTGTCGGTTTACATGGGCGACCGCCGTGATGTTGTCTGACTGAATCAGTACTGGCTTGTTCTGAAGCAGGGGTCTTGCTTGACTTAGGGCATTGTAAATGGCCCTTAGTTCCAGAATATTTATGTGCAGGGAAGTCTCCTGACTTGACCACAGCCCTTGGAAGTTTCTTCCCTGTGTGACTGCCCCCCAGCCTCGAAGGCTGGCATCCGTGGTCACCAGGATCCAGTCCTGTATGCCGAATCTGCGGCCCTCTAGAAGATGAGCACTCTGCAGCCACCACAGCAGAGACACCCTGGTCCTTGGAGACAGGGTTATCAACCGATGCATCTGAAGATGCGATCCGGACCACTTGTCCAACAGGTCCCACTGAAAGGTTCTTGCATGGAACCTGCCGAATGGAATTGCTTCGTAGGAAGCTACCATCTTTCCCAGGACTCGCGTGCAGTGATGCACCGACACCTGTCTTGGTTTCAGGAGGCCTCTGACTAGAGATGACAGCTCCTTGGCTTTCTCCTCCGGGAGAAACACTTTTTTCTGGTCTGTGTCCAGAACCATCCCCAGGAACAGTAGACGTGTCGTAGGGACCAGCTGTGACTTTGGAATATTGAGAATCCAACCGTCCACCTGAGATAGTGCTCCCCGACCAACAACTGCTCCCTGGACCTCGCCCTTATCAGGAGATCGTCCAAGTACGGGATAATTAAAACTCCCTTTTTTCGAAGGAGTATCATCATTTCGGCCATTACCTTGGTAAATACCCTCGGTGCCATGGACAGACCGAACGGCAACGTCTGGAATTGGTAATGACAATCCTGTACCACAAATCTGAGGTACTCCTGGTGAGGATGGTAAATGGGGACATGCAGGTAAGCATCCTTGATGTCCAGTGATACCATGTAATCCCCCTCTTCCAGGCTTGCAATAACCGCCCTGAGCGATTCCATCTTGAACTTGAATTTTTTTATATATGTGTTCAAGGATTTCAAATTTAAAATGGGTCTCACCGAACCGTCCGGTTTCGGTACCACAAACATTGTGGAATAGTAACCCCGTCCTTGTTGAAGGAGGGGCACCTTGACTATCACTTGCTGGGAATACAGCTTGTTTATTGCCTCTAACACTGCCTCCCTGCCTGAGGGAGTTGTTGGCAAGGCAGATTTGAAGAAACGGCGGGGGGGGGGAGACGTCTCGAATTCCAGCTTGTACCCCTGAGATACTACTTGAAGGATCCAGGGATCCACCTGTGAGCGAGCCCACTGATTGCTGAAGTTTTTGAGACGGGCCCCCACCGTACCTGACTCCGCCTGTGGAGCCCCAGCGTCATGCGGCGGTCTTGGCGGAAGCGGGGGAGGACTTTTGCTCTTGGGAACTTGCTGTATGTTGCAGCTTTTTCCCCCTACCTCTGCCTTTGGGCAGAAAGGACGCGCCTTTAACCCGCTTGCCCTTATGGGGCCGAAAGGACTGTACCTGATAATACGGTGCTTTCTTTGGCTGTGAGGGAACCTGAGGTAAAAATGCTGACTTCCCAGCTGTTGCTGTGGAAACGAGATCCGAGAGACCATCCCCGAACAACTCCTCACCCTTATAAGGCAAAACTTCCATCTGCCTTTTTGAATCTGCATCACCTGTCCACTGCCGAGTCCATAAACCCCTCCTGTCAGAAATGGACATTGCACTAATTCTAGATGCCAGCCGGCAAATATCCCTCTGTGCATCTCTCATGTACAAGACTGCGTCTTTTATATGCTCTATGGTTAGCAATATAGTGTCCCTGTCTAGAGTATCAATATTTTCCGGCAGGGAATCTGACCACGCAGTTGCAGCACTACACATCCATGCTGAAGCAATAGCTGGTCTCAGTATAATACCAGTGTGTGTATATACAGACTTCAGGATCGCCTCCTGCTTCCTATCAGCAGGCTCCTTTAGGGCGGCCGTATCCGGAGACGTAGTGCCACCTTTTTTGACAAGCGTGTGAGCGCTTTATCTACCCTAGGGGGTGTTTCCCAACGTGACCTATCCTCTGGCGGGAAAGGGTACGTCAATAGTAACCTTTTAGAAATTACCAATTTCTTATCGGGTGAAGCCCTTCTTCACACACTTCGTTTAATTCCTCAGATGAGGGAAAAACTATTGGTAGTTTTTTCTCCCCAAACATAATACCCTTTTTTGTGGTACCCGGGGTAATATCAGTAATGTGCAACACATTTTTCATTGCCTCAATCATGTAACGTGTGGCCCTATTGGAAGTTACATTTGTCTCATCGTCGTCGACACTGGAGTCAGTATCCGTGTCGACCTCTGTGTCTGCCATCTGAGGTAGCAGGCGTTTTAGAGCCCCTGATGGCCTTTGAGACGCCTGGGCAGGCACAGGCTGAGAAGCCAGCTGTCCCATGTCGTCAAACCTTTTATGTAAGGAGTTGACACTTTCACGTAATTCCTTCCATAAGTCCATCCACTCAGGTGTCGACCCCGCAGGGGGTGACATCACATTTACCGGCATCTGCTCCGCCTCCACATAAGCCTCCTCATCATACATGTCGACATAGCCGTACCGACACACCGCACACACACAGGGAATGCTCTGACAGAGGACAGGACCCCACAAAGCCCTTTGGGAAGACAGAGAGAGAGTATGCCAGAACACACCAGAGCGCTATATAACACAGGGATCCCACTATAACTGAGTGTTTTTTCCCTTATAGCTGCTTATATTATATATACTGCGCCTAAATTTAGTGCCCCCCCTCTCTTTTTTACCCTTCTGTAGTCAGAACTGCAGGGGAGAGCCTGGGAGCGATCCTTCCAGCGGAGCTGTGAGGGAAAAATGTCGCCAGTGTGCTGAGGGAGAAAGCCCCGCTCCTTTTCGGCGGACTTCTCCCGCTTTTTCTGGAACTCTGGCAGGGGTATTTTTACACCTATATAGCCTTCCTGACTATATATGGTGTAGATTTGCCAGCCAAGGTGTATTGTATTGCCCTCAGGGCGCCCCCCCCCCAGCGCCCTGCACCCATCAGTGACCGAAGTGTGAGGTGTGCATGAGGAGCAATGGCGCACAGCTGCAGTGCTGTGCGCTACCTTGTTGAAGACCGAAGTTTTCTGCCGCCGATTTTCCGGACCACCTTCTTGCTTCTGGCTCTGTAAGGGGGACGGCGGCGCGGCTCCGGGACCGGACGATCGAGGTCGGGCCCTGTGTTCGATCCCTCTGGAGCTAATGGTGTCCAGTAGCCTAAGAAGCCCAAACTAGCTGCAAGCAGGTAGGTTCGCTTCTTCTCCCCTTAGTCCCTCGTAGCAGTGAGTCTGTTGCCAGCAGATCTCACTGAAAATAAAAAACCTAAATTTATACTTACTTTTCTAGGAGCTCAGGAGAGCCCCTAGCATAGGCGTGCGCACGGGGGGTGCCTGGTGCGCACAGGCACCCCCTAATGTCCGGCACCCCCCGCACATCATGCCTGCGATCCGATCATCGCTGTCTGTGTGCTGCTGTTGTAGCAGTGCTACTACAGCAGCACACTGATAGCGATGATCGGATCACCTGCATCGCTGCCTGGGCTGTCACACGGTCACCTCCTCCCACTCCACCGCTTAGACTCACAGCTGTCAGCTACGTTGTGGGTGGGTGGCTGGCCGCACAGCCCAGCCCACCCGCCGTCATGATCCGACTGTCTGCCTCACGATGTGACATACTAACGTCACACCGCGCGCCCTCCCTGGCCTCCCTGCGCTGTAGTACTTTACGCCCGCGCTCAGTTAGTCTCTCCAGTCACTCATGTGTGCCCGGCTCTGCCATTTTCAACAGCAAAACACAGGCGTAGACTGGAGCCGGCCTAGGACTATTATTCATAATGTGAGTGTTCAGACTTGATGACCACTCACTCACTGTGTGCACCAGGGAAAAGAGAGGGATTCAGGCCAGCCAAGGGGTGGGGGGATAAAATTCTGTATGAAAAGATAAAGGGTTATTACCTTATGCTAATTATCTATCTATCTATCTATCTATCTATCTATCTATCTATCTATCTATCTATCTATCTATCTATCTAGATATCTATCTAGATATATATATAATTAGCATAAGGTAATAACCCTTTATCTTTTTATACAGAATTTTATCCCCCCACCCCTTGGCTGGCCTGAATCCCTCTCTTTTCCCTGGTGCACACAGTGAGTGAGTGGTCATCAAGTCTGAACACTCACATTATGAATAATAGTCCTAGGCCGGCTCCTGATATGCCGCTCCTGATTGACTGCCGTCAGCGGCAGATTTGATATAGTTGCGCAGCGCTCATAGGAGCCGCAGTGCCGCCAACCACAGCCTCCTCCTCCATGCACCGCCGCCCTCTGTCTCCTTCAGTACACCGCCACTGCCCTTAGTCCTTCTCTGCACCATGCAGACAGCCTCCTCATCCACCACAGATCACAGCATCCTCAGCACTGCCACTGTTAAATAGGTAATCTTGCCCTGCCGCTTTACTCTCTCCCTAGTCCCTACTGTATGCCCTTGCTGTCCCTCTCTCTGTCACTCTCCTTGTCCCTTCTGTCACTCTCCCTGTCCCTGCTGTCACTCTCCCTGTCCCTTCTGTCACTCTCGCTGTCCCTATGTCCCTGCTGTCACGCTCCCTGAATTTCGTCTTATTCCATGTGTCATAATTTGAATTTCAGCTCATTCTGTGTGCAATAATGTGAATTTCGGCTCATTCTATGTACTATAATGTGAATTTCGGCTCATTCCGTGTGCTATAATGTGAATTTTGGCTTATTCCGTGTGCTATAATATGTATTTCGGCTTATTCTGTGTGTTATAATGTGAATTTCGGCTCATTCTATGTACTTTAATGTGAATTTCGGCTCATACCGTGTGCTATAACGTGAATTTCGGCTCATACCGTGTGCTATAATGTGAATTTCGGCTCATACCGTGTGCTATAATGTGAATTTCGGCTCTTACCGTGTGCTATAATGTGAATTTTGGCTCATACCGTGTGCTGTAATGTGAATTTTGGCTCATACTGTGTGCTATAATGTGAAAGGGACACCAGTTATACATAGTATATGTGTGTGTGTGTGTGTGTGTGTGTGTGTGTGTGTGTATATGTATATATATATATATATATATATATATATATATATATATATGGACTTGTAATCCGTATGCAGGTTACATACTTGTCTCCCTCATCTTGCTAATATACGGTGCAAGACATGCCCAGTGGGTGGTGCTAGGCATGCCACTCCAATCATGCACCCCCTAATAAAATGTTCTGCGCACGCCTATGGCCCCTAGTGTGCATCCAGCTCAGCCGGGCACAAAAATCTAACTGAGGTCTGGAGGAGGGTCATAGTGGGAGGAGCCAGTGCACACCAGTTAGTCCTAAAGCTTTCTTTAGTTTGTGCCCAGTCTCCTGCGGAGCCGCTATTCCCCATGGTCCTTACGGAGTCCCAGCATCCACTTAGGACGTCAGAGAAATAATAATAATAATAATACTAGTCCTACCCTCAGTGCAAGAGATCGGTCTGTCTCTTCATACGCTCATATCTGATCAGTAACAGCAACAATACTTGTCAGTAATGAAAAGTTACGGAAGGCCCCTAACACAGTGTTTCCAAACCTCGGCCCTCGAAGCACACTAACAAACCAGGTTTTAGTGATATCCAGCTTGAGCACAGATAGTTAAATCAAAATAACTGAAGTACTAATTAAGCTACCTGTTCTCAAGCATGGCTATCATTAAAACCTGGACTGTGAATGAGTTTTGAGGACCGTGGTTGGGAACTCCTGTCCTGACATAAATTGGTAAAACTATTGGTAGCAGTGAGATCATGTGGCAGAGTATGCCCATCACTTCACACAAACGTAGAATGCATTAAATCACCGCCAAGAGGTGGAGAAGTGGATTGGGATGTCAGCAGCATATAGTTGGTTAGTTTGCCAAAAGAGGAGATGTACAGAAAGAAGAGCCTTGACTGACCTCCATATGGAAGAGGGAGAGGAGGGGAGAATGAGCTAGAGGACGAGTCAATGAAGAAGTAGTTGGAGGAGTAAGATGTGGACCAGGAGAGACTAGTCCAGTGGCATAGCAATAGCCACCGCAGACCCCGCGTTGGCTTGGAGGTGCTGGGTGGCTTGTGGATGTTGGGGATCTCCAGGGGCTATTGCTACACCACTGCCTGGACCTAGAGATACTTGTCTGCGGTAACGTCGTGTCTGCCCCCATTGAAAATGTCCCTCCCAAAATGGACAGTTATTATGGATTCAAGAGGAGTGGGCAGCCATTTCGGGAGGGACATTTTTAATGGAGGCAGGTGTAACAGGACCGCGGTGAATGAAGGGGGAGGGATGCCCTGACAATGAACAGTACCAATGGCGGCAGATCCGCAGCCTGGGGGAGGGGGGAGGAGCATGGAATCCCTTAACAGCAAGCAGAACCCCTGACAACCTAATTTCTCTAACGTCCTAGAGGATGCTGGGACTCCGTAAGGACCATGGGGATAGACGGGCTCCGCAGGAGACATGGGCACTTTAAGAAAGACTTTGACTCTGGCTGTACACTGGCTCCTCCCTCTATGCCCCTCCTCCAGACCTCAGTTTGATACTGTGCCCAGAGGAGCTGGGTGCATTTCAGGAACTCTCATGAGTTTCCTGTAAGAAAGCATTTTTGTTAGGTTTTTTATTTTCAGGGAGCCTGCTGGCAACAGGCTCCCTGCAGCGAGGGACTGAGGAGAGAGAAACAGACCCACTTCTCTGAGTTTCAGGGCTCTATTTCTTAGGCTACTGGACACCATTAATTAGCTCCAGAGGGATCGGTACGCAGGTCTCACCCTCGCCGTCCGTCCCAGAGCCGCGCCACCGTCCTCCTCGCAGAGCCGGAAGATAGAAGCCGGGTGAGTATGTGAGGAAAAGATCATCACAGGCGGCAGAAGACTTCAGATTCTTCATGGAGGTAACGCACAGCACTGCAGCTGTGCGCCATTGCTCCCATTCACCTACACACTCCGGTCACTATAGAAGAACCAGAAAAGGAAAGTATTCCCTATGGTGGGCACACTCAGACTCAGTGACAATTATCTAGAAGTCACATATCAATATATGATATATGACCATTAATCTTAAAATATAACCTTTATTTATTTATCTAAAACATATGCGAAAATATGTGCATGTGAAAAATGTGAAAAATAATAAACAAATGCGAAATAAAAGTTAAGCCACTATATTCTTATATTCACTATCTCTAGTGTAGAGTATGTATCTATGTTTGTTTTAATATGTCATTACTGGATATCTTCAATCGATACAATTGTGTCTATCATCAGATCTGCGGAGCCCGTCTATCCCATGGTCCTTATGGAGTCCCAGCATCCTCTACGGACTACGAGAAAAAGATTTACCGGTAGGTTTAAAATCTTATTTTATAGTTACGCCACAGGAATGTCACATGAAATCTAAGGTAGTGAAAAGTGTTCAAGAGCTAAGTGTGGTCAATGGTGTAAAAAGCTGCAATCGTAAAATATGAGCATGAAGAAGTGACCATCAGACTTAGTAGAGAGAAGATGATTTAATTGACACTGCACATGCGCTGGTCATGGCACCTGTCAGTAACATTTTGCAGGTGCCGAGATACAGCCAGCAGCTGGAACAAGACAGCAGCTCCCTTCCCCCTCTATCCAGGTAGGAACCGCTGGTGATCACAAGTGAACCTTATGGCAATCTCAAAAGTGATACAAGATTTCAAGGACCACAGCACCACAGGTGATACTTGCCAAGCTGTCATTTGGGAGGCCTCTAAGTAAGTCTACCCTGCGATGATTTCTCATCAGCTTAGTATTTGCAAAAGAAGAATCAAATAAGCTTGCAGATGGGAGTTTTAAGATCAACATAGTATCGCTAACAACAAAGCATCAAATATGCTTGTCTAGAAAATCTGCCTGAGCACTTCAATGGCTATAAATGCAGAAATTTAAAAAAAAAAGGGGGGGGACGGTGCCAAAAATAATTTGCAATTCAATCCCAAACAGTAGCCAACTGTTTCCATGGCTTCTGCATGACACCGTGCAATCTCAATATGGCAATAAATAAAGCAGACAAGCTGAAATCTGAGATGAAGGGACACTTGAAATCAGCCCACATGGCTTTGAAGGTCTTTAAAAATCTCCATCAGAACCTTTTGAGTTTGCATGTTCATACCAACCACTACTGTGGTTCTCAATGTGGTAATAAATGTTCCAGCTATCCAAAATATTATCTATAGTAAATACTGATATCTTATAGTGCGTTCTGTGGCACAACTACTGTATCTTTACTTATTTGGGCAGTCACAGAAGATTCTGTGTTGGGCTTGCAATCTCTCTGCACACATTTTGGGATGGAGCCATGGAGTAAACTAGAGATGTGTAGCGGGCACTTTTCGTGTTTTGTGTTTTGGTTCTAATTCCCCGCTCATGTTTTGGTTTTGGATTGGTTTTGCCAAAACCACCATTTCGTGTTTTGGTTTTGGCTCTGGATGATTTTTTGGGAAAAAATAAAAACAGCTAAAATCACAGGATTTGGGGGTAATTTTACTCCTACTGTATTATAAACTTCAATAACTTTAATTTCCACTCATTTCCAGTCTATTCTGAACACTGAACACCTCACAATATTGGTGGTCATTTCGAGTTGACTGCAGCCAGCAACTTTTTGGTGCTGCTGCGATCAACTAGTCCGCGCCTATGGGGGAGTGTATTTTAGCTTAGCAGGGTTGTGATCGCCTGTGCAGCCCTGCTAAGCTAAAAAAAATTAAAGCAAAACTAGGCCTGGACATACTTACCCTGTGCGATGATCTCTGCGATGCTGGGGCCGGCTTTGACGTCAGACATCCGCCCTCCGTTCTGCTGGACACGCCTGCGTTTTCTTCTCCACTCCCCGAAAACGGTCTCCAACGGTCCGGATCTGCCCAGGTACGCCTTCTTTCTGTCAATCTTCTTGCGGTCAGCTCTGTGACCACTTTCTTCGTAGGACGCGACATAACCCGGCAACCCCTGTCACGCACACGCAGTGCAGCCGCCACGCTTCGTGCGAACAGGTCGGAATGACCCCCATTGTTTTTAGGCCAAAAGGTTGCACCGAGGTGGCTGTATGACTAAGCTAAGCGACACAAGTGTGCAGCACAAACACCTGGCCCATCTAGGAGTGGCACTGCAGTGGCAGACATGACGGAAGATTTAAAAAAATAGACCCCAAACGGCACATCATGCAAAGAAGAAAAAGAGGTGCAAGATGGAATTGTTCTTGGGCCCTCCCACCCACCCTTATGTTGTATAAACAGGACATGCACACTTTAACAAACCAATCATTTCAGCGACAGGGTCTGCCACACGACTGTGGCTGAAATGAGTGGTTTGTTTGGGCCCCCACCAAAAAAGAAGCAATCAATCTCTCCTTGCACAAACTGGCTCTACAGAGGCAAGATGTCGACCTCATCCTCCGATTCCTCACCACTTTCACTGTGTACATCCTCCTCCTCACAGAGTATTAATTCATCCCCACTGGAATCCACCATCACAGGTTCCTGTGTACTTTCTAAATGCAATTGCTGGTCAAGGTCTTCCTGGAGGAATTTATACTGTAATTCATTTTGATGGAAGTAACCTCCTACGCCGATTGCTGACAAGGTTACCGGCTGCACTAAACACTCTTTTGGAGTACACACTGGAGGGGGGGCAACTTAGGTAAAATAAAGCAAGGGCATCCACATTGTCTCTTATTCCTGCCAGTATACGTACGGACTGTCTTACATGCCTACTTGGATGCTGTCACTCATATAATCCTCCACCATTCTTTCAATGGTGACAGAATCATATGCAGTGACAGTAGACATGTCACAATCATTGGCAGGTCCTTCAGTCCGGACCAGATGTCAGCACTCGCTCCTGACTACCCTGCATCACCGCCAGCGGGTGGGCTAGGAAATCTTATTCTTTTCCTCGTAGCCCTAGTTGCGGGATAAAGTGAAGGAGGAGCTGTTGACGGGTCACGTTCCGCTTGAGTTGACAATTTTCTCACCAGCAGGTCTTTGAACATCTGCAGATATGTGTCTGCCGGAAAGAGAGATACAACGTAGGCTTTAAACCTAGGATCGAGCATGGTGGCCAAAATGTAGTGCTCTGATTTCAACAGATTGACCACCCTTGAATCCTGGCAAAGCGAATGAAGGGCTTCATCCACAAGTCCCACATACTTTGTGGAATCGCTCCGTCTTAGCACCTCCTTCAATTTCTCCAGCTGCTTCTGCAAAAGCCTGATGAGGGGAATGACATGACTCACGCTGGCAGTGTCTGAACTGACTTCACGTGTGGCAAGTTTGAAGGGTTGGAGATCCTTGCACAAGACGGAAATATTCTCCACTGCGCATTCCTCCTCCTTTGCCTATATCATAGTTGGATGTATAGGCTTTAATGGCCTTTTGCTGCTCCTCCATCCTCTGAAGCATAGAGTGTTGAATTCCACCTCGTTACCACCTCTTGCTTCAGGTAATGGCAGGGCAGGTTCAGGAGTGTTTGATGGCGCTTCAGTCTTCGGCACGTAGTGGCTGAATGCTGAAAGTGGCCCGCAATTTTTCAGGACACCGACAGCATCTACTGCACGCCCCTGTCATTTTTCAAAAAATTCTGCACCACCAAATTAATTGTATGTGCAAAACATGGGACGTGCTGGAATTTGCCCAGATGTAATGCACGCACAATATTGGTGGCGTTGTCTGATATCACAAATCCCCAGGAGAGTCTAATTGGGGTAAGCCATTGTGCAATGGTGTCCCTCAGTTTCCGTAAGAGGTTGTCAGCAGTATGCCTGTTATGGAAAGCGGTGAAACATAGTGTAGCCTGCCTAGGAACGAGTTGGCGTTTGCGAGATGCTGCTACTGGTGCCGCTGCTGTTGTTGCTGCGGGAGGCCATACATCTACCCAGTGGGCTGTCACAGTCATATAGTCCTTAGTCTGCCCTGTTCCTCTTGTCCACATGTCCGTGGTTAAGTGGACAGTGGGTACAACTGCATTTTTTAGGACACTGAGGACACTTTTTCTGACGTCTCTGTACATTCTTGGTATCGCCTGCCTAGTGAAGTAGAACCTAGATGGGATTTGATACCAGGGACACAGTATCTCAAACTATTTTCTAAGTCCCTCTGAACTAATGGAGGATACCGGACACACGTCTAGCACCAACATAGCTGTCAAGGCCTCAGTTGTCCACTTTGCAAAAAGATGACTGCTATCATATTTCATCTTCCTCACAAAGGACTGTTGGACAGTCAATTGCTTAGTTGAAGTAGTACAAGTGGTCTTCCGACTTCCCCTCTGGGATGACAATCGACTCCCAGCAACAACAACAGCAGCTGCAGCAACAGCAGGCGTACCACTGGAATGGATTTATACGCCAGTACAACTGGATTTATACGGCAGGATCACTGGAATTATATGGCTGTACCACTGGACATATACGGCAGTATCACTGGAATGGATTTATATGCCAGTACAACTGGATTTATACGGCGGGATCACTGGAATTATACGGCAGGATCACTGGATTTATACGGCAGTACCGCTGGACATATACGGAAGTATCAACGGATATATACGGCAGTTTCACTGGACATATACCGCAATACCGATGGACATATACGGCAGTATCACTGGACTGGACTTATACGCCAGTGCCACTGGTATTATATGGCAAGATCACTGGATTTGTACGCTAGTACCACTGAACTTATACGCCAGTACCACTGGAATTGTACGGCAGGATCACTGGATTTTTACACCAGTACCACTGGAATTATATGGCAGAATCACTGGAATTATGCGGCAGGATCACTGGATTTATATGGCAGTACCACTGGACTGGATTTATACACCAATACCACTGGAATTATACGGCAGAATCAATGGACTTATACGCCAGTACCACTGGAATTATACGGCAGGATCAGTGGACTTATACACCAGTACCACTGGAATTATACGGCAGGATCACTGTATTTATACGGCAGTACCGCTGAACATATACAGCAGTATCAATGGACATATACGGCAGTATCACTGGACATATATGGTAGTACCACTGGACATATATGGCAGTATCACTGGACTGGACTTATACACCAGTACCACTGGAATTATACGGCAGGATCACTGGATTTATACGGCAGGATCACTGGAATTATATGGCAGGATCACTAGAATTATACGGCTGTACCACTGGACATATACGGCAGTATCACTGGAATGGATTTATACGCCAGTACAACTGGATTTATACGGCAGGATCACTGGAATTATACGGCAGGATCACTGGAATTATACGGCAGGATCACTGGATTTATACGGCAGTACCGCTGGACATATACGGAAGTATCAATGGATATATACGTCAGTTTCACTGGACATATACGGCAATACCGATGGACATATACGGCAGTATCACTGGACTGGACTTATACGTCAGTGCCACTGGTATTATATGGCAGGATCACTGGATTTATACTCTAGTACCACTGGAATTATATGGCAGGATCACTGGAATTATATGGCAGGAACACTGGAATTATACGGCAATACCACTGGACATATACGGCAGTATCACTGGACTGGACTTATACTTCAGTACCAATGGATATATACGGCAGTATCATTGGAATTATACGGCAGGCTCACTGGACTTATACGGCAGCATCACTGGAATGATACGGCAGGATCACTGGATTTGCATGGCAGTACCGCTGGACTGGACTTATACACCAGTACCACTGCAATTATATGACAGAATCACTGGAATTATACAGCAGGATCACTGGATTTATACAGCAGGCTCACTGGATTTATACGGCAGAATCACTGGAATTATACTGCAGGATCACTGGAATTATACGGCAGTACTGCTGGACATATACGGCAGTATCAATGGACATATATGGCAGTACCACTGGACATATGCGGCAGTACCACTGGACATATACGGCAGTATCACTGGACAGGACTTATACACCAGTACCACTAGAATTATACGGCAGGAATACTGGAATTATACGCCAGTACCACTGGAATTATACGGCAGGATCACTGGATTTATACGCCATTGCCACTGGATTTATACGCAGTATCACTGGAATTATACGGCAAGATCACTGGACTTGATTTATACGACACAACCGCTGGAATTATATGGCAGGATCACTGGAATTATACGGCAGTACCACTGGACATATACAGCATTATCACTGGACTGGATTTATACGCCAGTACCACTGGAATTATAGGCAGGATCCCTGGATTTATACGGCAGTACCGCTGGACATATACGGCAGTATCACTGGACATATACGGCAGTACCACTGGACATATGCGGCAGTACCACTGTACATATACGCCAGTTTCACTGGAATTATATGGCAGGATCACTGGAATGATACGGCAGGATCACTGGATTTATACGGAAGTACCGCTGGACATATACGCCAATGTCAATGGACATATACGGCAGTATCACTGGACATATACGGCAGTATCACTGGACTGGATTTATACGCCAGTACCACTGGAATTATACGGCAGGATCACTGGATTTATACGCCAGTACCACTGGAATTAAACGGCAGGATCACTGGAATTATACGACAGTACTGCTGGACATATACAGCAGTATCAATGGACATATATGGCAGTACCACTGGACATATGCGGCAGTACCACTGGACATATACGGCAGTATCACTGGACAGGACTTATACACCAGTACCACTAGAATTATACGGCAGGAATACTGGAATTATACGCCAGTACCACTGGAATTATACGGCAGGATCACTGGATTTATACGCCATTGCCACTGGATTTATACGCAGTATCACTGGAATTATACGGCAAGATCACTGGACTTGATTTATACGACACAACCGCTGGAATTATATGGCAGGATCACTGGAATTATACGGCAGTAAAACTGGACATATACAGCATTATCACTGGACTGGATTTATACGCCAGTACCACTGGAATTATAGGCAGGATCCCTGGATTTATACGGCAGTACCGCTGGACATATACGGCAGTATCACTGGACATATACGGCAGTACCACTGGACATATGCGGCAGTACCACTGTACATATACGGCAGTTTCACTGGAATTATATAGCAGGATCACTGGAATGAGACGGCAGGATCACTGGATTTATACGGAAGTACCGCTGGACATATACGCCAATGTCAATGGACATATACGGCAGTATCACTGGACATATATACGGCAGTATCACTGGACTGGATTTATACGCCAGTACCACTGGAATTATTCGACAGGATCACTGGATTTATACGCCAGTACCACTGGAATTATACGGCAGGATCACTGGAATTATACGGCAGGATCACTGGATTTGTACGGCAGTACCGCTGGACATATACGGCAGTATCACTGGACATATATGCCAGGACCACTGGAATTATATGGCAGGCTCACTGGATTTATACGGCAGTACCACTGGATATATACGGCAATATCAATGGACATATACGGCAGGGTCACTGGATTTATACGGCAGTACCACTGGATATATACGGCAATATCAATGGACATATACAGCAGTATTTCTGGACTGGATTTATACACCAGTACCACTGGAATTATACGGCAGGATCACTGGACATATACGGCAGGATCACTGGACATATACGGCAGTATCAATGGACATATACGGCAGTATCACTGGACATATACGGCAGTATCACTGGACTTATACACCAGTACCACTGGAATTATATGGCAGGATCACTGGAATTATACGGCAGGATCACTGGAATTATGCGTCAGGATCACTGTATTTATACGGCAGCGCCACTGGACATATACGGCAGTATCAATGGGCATATACGGCAGTATCACTGGACATATACGCTAGTACCACTGGTATTATACGGCAGGATCACTGGAATTATATGGCAGGATCACTGCATTTATATGGCAGTACCGCTGGACATATATGGCAGTATCAATGGACATATAAGGCAGTATCACTGGACATATACGACAGTATCACTGGACTTATACACCAGTACCACTGGAATTATATGGCAGGATCACTGGAATTATACGGCAGGATCAGTGGAATTATGTGTCAGGATCACTGGATTTATACGGCAGCGCCACTGGACATATACGGCAGTATCAATGGGCATATACGGCAGTATCAATGGACATATACGCTAGTACCACTGGTATTATACGGCAGGATCACTGGAATTATATGGCAGGATCACTGGATTTATACGGCAGTACCGCTGGACATATATGGCAGTATCAATGGACATATAAGGCAGTATCACTGGACATATACGGCAGTAGCACTGGACTGGACTTATGCACCAGTACCACTGGAATTATATGGCAGGATCACTGGAATTATACGGCAGGATCACTGGAATTATGCGGCAGGATCACTGGATTTATGCGGCAGTATTGCTGGACATATACGGCAGTATCACTGGACATATACAGCAGTATCACTGGACTGGATTTATACACCAGTACCACTGGAATTATACGGCAGGATCACTGGACATATACGCCAGTACCACTGGAATTATACGGCAGTACTGCTGGACATATACGGCAGTACCGCTGGACATACACGGCAGTATCAATGGACATATATGGCAGTATCACTGGACATATACGACACTGTACCACTGGACATATACAGCAGTTTCACTGGACTGGAGTTATACACCAATACCACTGGAATTATACGGCAGGATCACTGGAATTATACGGAAGGATCACTGAAATTATGCAGCAGGATCACTTGATTTATACGGCAGTACCGCTGGACATATACGGCAGTACCGCTGGACATACATGGCAGTATCAATGGACATATACGGCAGTATCAAGTGACATATACGACAGTACCACTGGACATATACAGCAGTTTCACTGGACTGGATTTATACACCAGTACCACTGGAATTATACGTCAGGATCACTGGAATTATACGGAAGGATCACTGGAATTATGCGGCAGGATCACTGGATTTATACGGCAGTACCGCTGGACATATACGGCAGTATCAATGGACATATACGGCAGTATCAATGGACATATACGCCAGTATCACTGGACATATACGCCAGTACCACTGGTATTATACGGTAGGATCACTGGAATTATATGGCAGGATCACTGGATTTATTCGGCAGTACCGCTGGACATATACGGCAGTATCACTGGACTGGATTTATACGCCAGTACCACTGGAATTATACGGCAGTACCGCTGGACATATACGGTAGTACCGCAGGACATATACAGCAGTATCACTGGACATATACGACAGTACCACTGGAGCACTGGACTGATGCAGGACAACACAGCATCACTGCAATGGACAGGACTTATACAGCAGCACTGGACATATGGCAGCAGAGGACATCACCACTGTGACCGGACTGATGCAGCACAACACACCACCACTGGACTGGATATATACAGCAGCACTGGACATATGGAAGCAGAGGACACCACCACTGTGACTAGACTGATGCAGCACAAGACACCACCACTGGACTGATGCAGCACAACACAGCACCACTGGACTGGACTTATACAGCAGCACTGGACATATGGCAGCAGGGGACACCACCAATGTGACTGGACTGATGCAGCCCAAGACACCACCACTTGACTGATGCAGCACAACACAGCACCACTGGACTGGACTTATACAGCAGCACTGGACATATGGCAGCAGAGGACACAACCACTGTGACTGGACAGAGGCAGCACAAGATACTACCACTGAGGACACTGAGGACGGAGACACATTCTCTCTCTACGCTCTTTAATGCCAAGGTGAAAATGGTGGGGACGCGCGGCTCCTTTTATGGAATCCAAACCCCTTGAAAATCCGACAGCGGGATGATGACGTTTTGCCTCGTTCTGGTTTCCGTATCAGGCGGGAAAACCTGAGCCTGACTCGGGTTCGGGCTCGGGTAGTGAAGTTCGGGTGGGTTTGGTTCTCTGAGAACCGAACCCGCTTATCTCTAGAGTAAACCATCTGCATTAAGACTTTTATACTGTCCTTTGTATATTGTTTTAGGTATCTACACACACACTTTGTAATCCTGCTGCCTTTTTATATATATTTTTTAGCATGAAATGTGGATTCCTTACTTCATATAGGATGTATATTTTTTATTCATTTATATTATGTATGTATTGTATGGTATAGAAGAACAATTATTAAAAACAGCCATCATTTCAATAAGAACAGTAAGTGTAACCCGGCCCCTGTGCTCACTTGTTTGGTTAGGTAGTATCACAACCGAAAAGAGAAGTCCCCCTTAGTCCTTGGTCACTGCTACCGACGCGTTTCGAGCCCTATTTGACTCTACCTCAAGGCAAGTGACCATATAAGTTATTTCCCGTTATGGTCACTTAATTTATATGGTCACTTGCCTTGAGGAAGAGCCAAATAGGGTGTCGAAACGCGTCGAAAGCAAAAACCCAGGACTAAGGGGGACTTCTCTTTCTGGCCACTAAGCTCAGGAGCCTAGCTGTAGTGTTTATCGGAAAAGCACCCAGCACTGTTACACCAGCGGCTCCTTTTCTTTATGCCGGGTAAAATTACCCCACAGTCTATCTATGAACTTCTGTATAGTCTTTGGGATTCGCCAGCATTTTCCCTTATAGACAGTTTACTTTTGGATTATTTTTTGAAGTATTTTGTTCGTATTGTTTTAATGTGTATATTAAATTGTTTTTAAGTTCTTTCCAATTTTTTTTTATTCCTACCTAAAGAGCCCACTAGCTCTCCAGAGCTGATCAGCATCCACGGAAAGTGTGAGTTAGCTGGTGAATCCTTCACTGCACAACGCACTACTAGTACAGCTGCCCCCTCAGAAATCAGCTAGAGATCTGGCCTTATGCTGCTAATCACTGGTACTCCTTCATTTTCCACACACTTTTGTAACTATTGTTATTGAGGAACTACTACCATCATCCTCTTCTTCATAGAAATAGGCATTACCATTCATAGGATTACTCCCCCATCATCAAGAGATTCAGCCTGATGCAAAGTTGAAGTCATTTGCAGACATTGGCCCTCATTCCGAGTTGTTCGCTCGTTATTTTTCTTTCGCAACGGAACGATTAGTCGCTAATGCGCATGCGCAATGTCCAAAGTGCGACTGCGCCAAGTAAATTTGCTATGCAGTTAGGTAATTTACTCACGGCATTACGAGGTTTTTTCTTCGTTCTGGTGATCGTAATGTGATTGACAGAAAGTGGGTGTTTCTGGGCGGAAACTGGCCGTTTTATGGGTGTGTGCGAAGAAACGCTACCGTTTCTGGGGAAAACGCGGGAGTGGCCGGAGAAACAGAGGAGTGTCTGGGCGAACGCTGGGTGTGTTTGTGACGTCAAACCAGGAACGACAAGCACTGAACTGATCGCAGATGCCGAGTAAGTGTGGAGCTACTCAGAAACTGCTAAGAAGTGTCTATTCGCAATTTTGTTAATCTTTCGTTCGCAATTTTGATAAGCTAAGATTCACTCCCAGTAGGCGGCGGCTTAGCGTGTGCAAAGCTGCTAAAAGCAGCTTGCGAGCGAACAACTCGGAATGAGGGCCTTTGCTCATGCACCAAAATCATGTGGATGTAACTACGGGTGATGCATAGCCGTGGAATCTCAGGCACTGAAAGTAAGTAATTGGGTAGTAAAGGGGCGTTCTCACTCAGGTGAAGTTTAGAGAGGGTGTGTTGATGTTACGCAGTGTTGTGCAGTCATGTGATTACTTGCTAAACCTTGTTATCTTTGCTATTATGACTTTATACCACTGTTAGCCATGTGTATGCTTATTTGTGCACTGTCATAACTGAATAAAATGTAATTATGTTAATGTGTATGCTAATATTCTATAGTAAACTTGTACTATTGTCTTTTATCTGCAATTTATATTACAGATTTACAGTCACTTAAGACACTTTACATCAGAGTTACCTATCCTCCCTCATTCTGCAGGAGACTTCCTGAAATAGAAGCAAAAAAGAAATCATAGATACATACAATTAAATGGTATCATCAGCGCCATTTTCCTGCATTGGTTATAAGGCACAATGATCCCTATGGCTACATGCATTTTAAATAAAGTCTCTCGTGGCCACTTACAGTATATGGAACCTCTTTTAAAACACAATACACAAACAAATCCTGCTAAATATAAGAGTATTTTCTTCAACAAGTAGATCTTACTAACTCTGGGGCTCATTTACATTTGGATGTAAGTCATTTTTATGACACGCCTCTCACATGTAGCCGTAGACGTCCACGCTGATAGATGTTACTTTCACAATCTCCCTGAAATGCTTTTTCAAAAGTAGGCAAGTCTGCTTTACATTAAGGTGGCTTAAGTGACTGTAACTCTGTAATATACAATAAAGTTCAACTTTATTTACTATCCAATGAATTACTGACTTCCAGTGAGCAGACCCTTTAATAATTTTAACCTTGATGCCTTATGAGTTGTTATTATTATTATTATTATTATTATCCTTTATTTATAATATGGCGCCACAAGGGATCAGCAGCGCCCATTACACAGTAAATAATAAAATGAGCAAACAAGAAAACCGCACTTACAGTACAGGACAAAATAGGACACGTTTGATTGTGTTTGATTCATCACCAGCCAGGTGTGACAGATGTAGCCTGATGTACCTAGAAGGACAGGGGCTTCATGCTTAAAACCGTTACCCTCACTTTTGTTTATATTGTAATGGTCATATTCTAAAAATATGATTTTGTTTTCCACAGCCGTAGAATGTGAAGAATATTTGTGGATTATATTTGAATTTAGAAGGATACTATTACAGTATATTAAATGTTATTTTAAAATCATCTTTATTTTTTTCCTTCTTAGTAGTAAGTAGCATCCGATCCATCTCTGATCTGACTTGCATATGATGGCGGACTTAGCAGTAATAATGATATATAATAAATATTCTCAGCCTTCTCTCCCCTCAAACGACTCTTGAGTCCATCGATCAGCAGTCAGCATTACAGCTGATCCGGCTCTTATCTGCCTGGGCACACTTCATAAAGTGGTGGGGGAGGTTGTGTCTTGCTGCAGACTGCTGGAATTAGTCTCGCTATATACTGTATCAGCAAGAACACAGGAGAACCAGCATTGAGCCAGGATCCGTAGCATTTGTTCCATTACAGGGTGTACCGGTTTCATGGGACAACTTCCCAGCAGCTGGTGGTCGGCAGAATTTTGGGGGTAATTCCAAGTTGATCGCAGCAGCATTTTTGATAGCAATTGGGCAAAACCATGTGCACTGCAGGGGAGGCAGATATAACATGTGTAGAGAGAGTTAGATTTGGGTGGGTTATTTTGTTTCTGTGCAGGGTAAATACTGGCTGCTTTATTTTTACACTGCAAATTAGATTGCAGATTGAACACACCCCACCCAAATCTAACTCTCTCTGCACATGTTATATCTGCCTCCCCTGCAGTGCACATGGTTTTGCCCAATTGCTAACAAAAATCCTGCTGCGATCAACTTGGAATTACCCCTTTTATTCAGTAAGTTAACACAGATTTATTTAGAAAATGACACTTTCACCAGCTAGTACAATCTCTCTCTCTCTCTCTCTTTCTCTCTCTCTCTCTCTCTCTATATATATATATATATATATATCAGGGACGTGCAGTGCCTCCCCTGCCATTACTGATTAAAATAATATTAAGAAGATAATTATGACACGTATTCTGTATTATAAGTAATTTCTTTATATTATGCTAAGCATGTTGAAACTTTTAATCACTTTGGGAGGCACTGATAGCAGTTCCTCCCGTTAACAACTCGAATGGGATAGAAAGGGGGGCGGGGCCAAGCACTGGGCTGTAAAAGCCCATTAAAAAACTGCAGGGTAAGTGGCACCTATGCAAGTGACAGGGGATACCCGCCTCTGTCAGCGAGGTAGATGTGATTGAACAGCGGATCCAGTACTGGATCCGCTGGTCCAATAACCCATAGGCATTGAGGTGAAGCTGCGGCGGGACCCGGTGCTACAGTGGGGCTGCTGCTACATGAGCGCGGCGGGGGACAGCGGCACCGGGACCCGATGTTGGGAGCTCTGGAGACAACGGGAACGCCAAAGCTGGGGACCGCACGGCGGCGCCGGGCAGCGCTGGTACCTCTCCTTCCTTGTCCTCAGCATCTCTGGCAGCATCTGCTCCCTCAGGACCACCCAGGTGAGAGGGGGGGGAGTTGTGCTGGGTGGGAAGTGACTGGGCAGCTGACCCCCAGATCACTTGGACTGCAGCTCACCTCCAGATGTTCTGGGGGTGAGCTGCAGCCCAAGTGATCTAGGGGTGAGCTGCAGTCCAAGTGATCGGGGGGTGAGCTGTAGTCCAAGTGATCGGGGGGTGAGCTGTAGTCCAAGTGATCTGGGGGTGAGCTGCAGTCCAAGTGATCTGGGTCAGGCTTGGACTGGCCCACAGTGATACAGGGGAAACCACCGGTGGGCCCCACTGCCTGGGGCCCCACCTCCTTCTCTAAGGATCAGGTTCCAGACTGTGCACTTGAATACAAACTGTATGTTACCTTATACTGGACTATGGTGTATTTTCTACAGTGCATTGCTGTTATTAATCTGGTACATTATCATGTTATCATGCATGCTGCAGATGAATTTACTGTATATATTTATGAAGGGGCCCAGACGTTACACTCTCTAATGGTTAATCAAACCAATGAGGTGGTAGGCCACACCCACTCTGCAGACTGGCCACACCCCTAAACATGGGCCTCTACCACCGCATTCCCCCGGTGGGCCCTACATGCCCTAGTCCGACACTGATCTGGGCCATATCACTTGGACTGCAGCTCACCCTCAGATCACTTGGACTGCAGGGACAGGGAAAAATAAATAAAATAAATGTAAAAAAATTATATATTTATAACACAGCCGCCCGCCGCCCAGCTCTCACTGCCGCATGCTGCACCGCCACTGAAAGCTGACCACCGCAGACCACAACTGGCGGTGGTCAGAGGGACATCAACGCCGTAGCAACGAAGGACAGCTTAGTACCGTTCCATCCCCCGCAGACCATTGGCTCATCCGCCACCGACAACCACAGTCCCTTCCGCACCTCCGCTGCACATATCAGGTAATGTTCCCCTGCTTCCCTATGTCCCTGCTGTCACTCTCTCTGTCCCTGCTGTCACTCTCTCAGTCCCTGCTGTCACTCTCTCAGTCCCTGCTGTCACTCTCTCTCCCTGTCCCTGAATTGTGGGTCATTCTGTGTGCTATAATGTCAATTTCAGCTCGTACCATGTGCTATAATGTCAATTTCTCATACATCCTAGAGGATGCTGGGGTCCACTTCATGACCATGGGGTATAGACGGTTCCGCAGGAGCCATGGGCACTCTTAAGACTTTTCAATGGGTGTGAACTGGCTCCTGCCACTATGCCCCTCCTCCAGACCTCAGTTTTAGAAATGTGCCCAGGCAGACTGGATGCACTCTGAGGAGCTCTACTGAATTTCTCTGAAAAGACTTATGTTAGGTTTTTTATTTTCAGGGAGAACTGCTGGCAACAGTCTCCCTGCCTCGTGGGACTGAGGGGGCAGAAGTAGGAACCAACTTCCTGAAGAGTTTCATGGCTCTGCTTCTGGCTGGCAGGACACCATTAGCTCCTGAAGGGAACTGAACGCTAGCCGTGTGTAGATGCTCACTCCCACAGCACGCCATCACCCCCCTCACAGAGCCAGAAGTCAGAAGACAGGTGAGTGTATGAAGACAGATCTTCAATCAAGCAAAGTAATGGCTGAGGTACCGCGCGGCTGGCGGGAGCGCAGCACGCCATTGCTGCCCACACATACACATGCATTGCAGGGTGCAGAGCACTGGGGGGGAGGCGCCCTGGGCAGCAAATAACCTCATAAACTGGATAAAAGGGGGCATAAGCTGCCAAGGCACAGCCCTACCCCCGCCAGTATACATATTATGTGAAAAATCTCTGAGGAGAAACGCACGATTGCGGGGGCGGAGCTTCCTCAGTCAGCCAGCACACTGTTCAGCGCCATTTTCTCTCATTCACAGACTGCAGAGAAGAAGCTGGTCCTCCTCCACTTCTGAACAAGTATCAGGGTGAAAAAAGGGGGGGCCTAGGTGCTAATACATATTGTGCATAATATAATAGCGCTTAAATGTTTCTGTGTACGTTGTCCGCGACATGCGGATTTTGTTTCTGTGTACAAAGTACGCGGCACAGGGATTTTTTCTTTGGCGCTGGGTTGTGAAGTGGCTGCTCTTAAACTGTGTCCCTCTGACAGATTTTACTGTATGTCTGTCCCCTATAAGTCTCAGTGTGTCTGTGAGTGTATGTTGTACACGTGTGTAAGACATATCTGAGGCAGGGAGTTCCTCCCCGGAGGAAGGCATTTTAGGGACACAGAGTTGTTATGTGGTGGCGCTGCCGGCACGCCAAGAGCCTGCATGGGTGAAAGAAATACGTGATAGTATGCATCATATCAATAGGAGATTAGATAACTCTGAATCTCATGCTGAGTGCTGGAGATAATCTGTGGAGGATGTGATTCTTCAGGGCTCTGTTCTTCCATCCGCAGGCGACCCCTCTGGGTCACATAAGAGACCATTTGCGAATATTGTGAATACTGATACCGACACGGACGCTGATTCTTGTTTCGACGATAGTGACTCCAGAGAAAGATCATAAATTGGCAAAAAATATACAATATATGATTGTAGCTATAAGGGAAGTTCTGGAAGTCACGGAAGCTGTAACTCAAGAGAAGGCTTATTTCTATAAAGAAAATAAATCCAAGGTCACTTTCCCTCCTTCCCACGAGCTTAATACTCTCTTTGAAGGGATGTGGGTGAATCCCAAAAAGAAATTTCGTATTCCCAAGAGAATTCAGATAGCTTATCCTTTCCCGGTGGAATGGGAGTCACCCCCTGTGTTAGACAGTGCTCTGTCCAGGTTGACAAAGAAGGTAATTCTACCTGCATCTGGCACGGCTTCACTAAAGGACCCAGCAGACCGCAAAATGGAGACTACATTAAAATCCATTTATGTTGCCAATGGTACGCTGCTCAGGCCCACAATTGCTTGCGCGTGGGTGAGTCGCGCTATTGAAAAATGGTCAGAAAGTGTGTCATCAGAAATTGACACGATTGATAAAGATGAGATACTCCTTAAGTCAGGGAATATCAAAGACGCTGCTGCATACATGCTAGAAGCGATGAAAGATATTGGACTCTTGAGTTCACAAGCCGCTACCATGGCAGTATCGGCTCGGTGGGCGTTTTGGATTCGCCAGTGGAACGCGGATGCAGATTCCAAAATAAATATGGAGGCTCTCCCATATAAAGGTGAGGCCTTATTTGGTGATGGACTGGATGCGTTCAGGATTGCCATTACCAATTATAGACGTTACCTTTCGGTCTCTCCACGGCGCCGAGGGTATTCACCAAGGTGATGGCGGAGATGATGGCTCTCCTGCGTCAAAAAGGAGTCAATATAATTCCTTATCTAGACGATCTCCTGATAAAGGCGAGATCCAGGGAGCAGTTGTTAAAAAACATCACACTCTCCCTGTCAATACTCCAACAACACGGTTGGATCATAAATTATTTAACAAACCCATCATTTCAGCCACAGGGTCTGCAACATGACTGTGGCTGAAATGACTGGTTGGTTTAGGCCCCCACCAAAAAAAGAAGCAATCAATCTCTCCTTGCTCAAACTGGCTCTACAGAGGCAAGATGTCAACCTCATCATCATCCTCCGATTCCTCACCCCTTTCACTGTGTACATCCCCCTCCTCACAGAGTATTAATTCGTACCCACTGGAATCCTCCATCACAGGTCCCTGTGTACTTTCTGGAGGCAATTGCTGGTAAATGTCTCCACGGAGGAATTGATTATAATTCATTTTGATGAACATCATCTTTTCCACATTTTGTGGAAGTAACCTCGTACACCGATTGCTGACAAGGTGAGCGGCTGCACTTAACACTCTTGCGGAGTACACACTGGAGGGGGGGCGACTTAGGTAAAATAAAGCCAGTTTGTGCAAGGGCCTCCAAATTGCCTCTTTTTTCTGCCAGTATACGTACGGACTGTCTGACGTGCCTACTTGGATGTGGTCACTCATATAATCCTCCACCATTCTTTCAATGGTGACAGAATCATATGCAGTGACAGTAGAATACATATCAGTAATCGTTGGCAGGTCCTTCAGGCTGGACCAGATGTCAGCACTCGCTCCTGACTGCCCTGCTTCGCTGCCAGCCGGTGGGCCCGGAATTCTTATCCTTTTCCTCGCAGCCCCAGTTGCGGGAGAATGTGAAGGAGGAGCTGTTGACAATTTTCTCACCAGCAGGTCTTTGAACCTCTGCAGACTTGTGTCTGCTGGAAAGAGAGATACAACATGGGCTTTAAACCTAGGATCGAGCACGGTGGCCAAAATGTAGTGCTCTGATTTCAACAGATTGGCCACCCGTGAATCCTGGTTAAGCGAATTAAGGGCTCCATCCACAAGTCCCACATGCCTAGCGGAATCGCTCCGTTTTAGCTCCTCCTTCAATCTCTCCAGCTGCTTCTGCAAATGCCATTATGAGGGGAATGACCTGACTCAGGCTGGCAGTGTCTGAACTGACTTCATGTGTGGCAAGTTCAGAGGGTTGCAGAACCTTGCACAACGTTGAAATCATTCTCCACTGCGCTTGAGTCAGGTGCATTCCCCCTCCTTTGCCTATATCATAGGCAGATGTATAGCCTTGCATGGCCCTTTGCTGCTCCTCCATCCTCTGAAGCATATAGAGGGTGTAATTCTACCTCGTTACCACCTCTTGCTTCAGCTGATGGAGGGGCAGGTTCAGGAGTGTTTGCTGGTGCTCCATTCTTCGGCACGCGGTGGCTGAATGCTGAAAGTGGCCCGCAATTCTTTGGGCCACCGACAGCATCTCTTGCACGCCCCTGTCATTTTTTTTTCAAAATTCTGCACCACCAAATTAATTGTATGTGCAAAACATGGGACGTGCTGGAATTTTCCCACATGTAATGCACGCACAATATTGGTAGCGTTGTCCGATGTCATAAATCCCCAGGAGAGTCCAATTGGGGTAAGCCAATCTGCGATGATGTTCCTCAGTTTCCGTAAGAGGTTGTCAGCTGTGTGCCTCTTATGGAAAGCAGTGATACAAAGCGTAGCCTGCCTAGGAACGAGTTGGCGTTTGCGAGATGCTGCTACTGGTGCCGCCGTTGCTGTTGTTGCTGCGTGAGGCAATACATCTACCCAGTGGGCTGTCACAGTCATATAGTCCTGAGTCTGCCCTGCTCCACTTGTCCACATGTCCGTGGTTAAGTGGACATTGGGTAGAACTGCATTTTTTAGGACACTGGTGACTCTTTTTCTGACGTCTGTGTACATTCTCGGTATCGCCTGCCTAGAGAAGTGGAACCTAGATGGTATTTGGTACCGGGGACACACTACCTCAAGAAATTCTCTAAGTCCCTGTGAATTAATGGTGGATACCGGACACACGTCTAACACCAACACAGCTGCCAAGGCCTGAGTTATCCGCTTTGCAACAGGATGACTGCTGTGATATTTCATCTTCCTCGCAAAGGACTGTTGGACAGTCAATTGCTTACTGGAAGTAGTACAAGTGGTCTTCCGACTTCCCTTCTGGGATGAGAATCGACTCCCAGCAGCAACAACAGCAGTGCCAGCAGCAGTAGGCGTTACACTGAAGGATCCATCGGAGAAATCCCAGTTAGGAGAGGACTCGTCAGACTTGCCAGTGACATGACCTGCAGGACTATTGGCGTTCCTGTCTAAGGAGGAAATTGACACTGAGGGAGTTGGTGGTGTGGTTTGCAGGAGCTTGGGTACAAGAGGAAGAAGGGATTTAGTTGTCAGTCACTGTCAGTGGACTGCTTCCGCTGTTACCCAAAGTTTTTGAACTTGTCAATTACTTCTGATGAATGCACTCCAGGTGACGTATAAGGGAGGATTTTCCTAGGTGGTTAACGTCCTTACCCCTACTTATTACAGCTTGACAAAGGCAACACACGGCTTGACACCTGTTCTCCGCATTTCTGTTAAAATAATTCCACACAAAGAGGTGTTTTTTTTTTGTAATTTGACCAGGCATGTCAATGGCCATATTCATCCCACGGACAATAGGTGTCTCCCCGGGTGCCTGACTTAAACAAACCACCTCACCATCAGAAACCTCCTTGTCAGTTTCCTCCTCAGCGCCAGCAACACCCATATCCTCATCCTGGTGTACTTCAACAGTGACATCTTCAATTTGACTATCAGGAACTGGACTGTGGGTGCTCCTTCCAGCACTTGCAGGGGGCGTGTAAATGGTGGAAGGAGCCACCTCTTCCCATCCAGTGTTGGGAAGGTCAGGCATCGCAACCGACACAATTGGACTCTCCTTGGGGATTTGTGATTTAGAAGAAAGCACAGTTCTTTGCTGTGCTTTTCCCAGCTTAACTCTTTTCATTTTTCTAGCGGGAGGATGAGGGCTTCCATTGTCAAGTGAAGCTGAACCACTAGCCATGAACATTGGCCAGGGCCTCAGCCGTTCCTTGCCACTCCGTGTCATAAATGGCATATTGGCAAGTTTATGCTTCTCCTCAGACGCTTTTAATTTAGATTTTTGGGTCATTTTACTGAACTTTTATTTTTTGGATTTTACATGCTCTCTATTATGACATTGGGTATCGGCCTTGGCAGACGACGTTGATGGCATTTCATCGTCTCTGACATGACTAGTGGCAACAGCTTCAGCACTAGGTGGAAGTGTATCTTGCTCTTTCCCTATTTTACCCTCCACATTTTTGTTCTCCATTTTTTAATGTGTGGAATTATATGCCAGTAATATTATTATATCAATAGCAATGGCCTACTGTACTGTACTACTATATATACTGCTCACAACAATGCTGCACAGATATGGATACTTGCAGTGACACGGAGCTGCAAGATACAGCAATGGCCTACTGTATTGTACAACTATATACTGTTGGTCACCAAAATGCTGCACTGTACTATTATATATACTGCTCACAACAATGCAGCACAGATATGGATACTTGAAGTGACACGGAGCTGCAAGATACAGCAATGGCCTACTGTACACTACAACTGTATACTGTTGGTCACCAAAATGCTGCACTGTACTACTATATAGTATACTGGTCACACAATAATGCAGCAGATATTGGCCCTTATTCCGAGTTGTTCGCTCGCTAGCCGCTTTTCGCAGCAGTGCACACGCTAAGCCGCCGCCCTCTGGGAGTGAATCTTAGCTTAGCAGAATTGCGAACGAAGTATTCGCAGTATTGCGAAAAGATTTTTCTTTGCAGTTTCTGAGTAGCTCGAGACTTACTCTTCCAGTGCGATCTGTTCAGTGCTTGTCGTTCCTGGTTTGACGTCACAAACACACCCAGCGTTCGCCCAGACACTCCCCCGTTTTTCCAGCCACTCACGCGTTTTTTCCCAGAAACGGCAACGTTTTTTCACACACTCCCATAAAACCGCCAGTTTCCGCCCAGAAACACCCACTTCCTGTCAATCACACTACGATCACCAGAACGAAGAAAAAACCTCGTAATGCCGTGAGTAAAATACCAAACTTCTTAGCAAATTTACTTGGCGCAGCCGCAGTGCGAACATTGCGCATGCGCAGTTAGCGGAAAATCGCACCGATGCGAAGGAAAATAACGAGCGAACAACTCGGAATGAGGGCCATTGAGCACTGATCAGGAATCAGGATATTGTCTAGAACTGAGTCTGACACGATGCTGCAAGATACAGCAATGGCCTACTGTACTGTACTACTATTATATACTGGTGGTCCCCACAATGCAGCACACTGAGCACAGATATTTGCAGCACACTGAGCACAGATATTTGCAGCACACTGAGCACAGATATTTGCAGCACACTGAGCACAGATATATGCAGCACACTGAGCACAGATATTGAGCTTTTCAGGGAGAGAACGCAGCCACGTCCTCTCCGTTCAATCTCCAATGCACGAGTGAAAATGGCGGCGACGCGCGGCTCTTTATATGGAATACGAATCTCGCAAAAATCCGACAGCGGGATGATGATGTTCGGCCTCGTTCGGGTTAACCGAGCAATGCGGGAAGACCCGAGGCTGCCTCGGACCCGTGTAAAATACGTGAAGTTCGGGGAGGTTCGGATCTCCACGAACCGAACCCGCTCATCTCTAATACTGACCAATCAATAAATGACAGAAGCTGATTGATTACAATGAGAAACTTCTCCACTGTTTATCTTTCTAAGATCTGATAAATCTCCAAAGACCCCCCCCCCCCTCCGTAGAGTGTGGTGATGGGGCCACGCCCCATTGTAAATAATGGTACTCTGGTGGTCATTCCGAGTTGTTTGCTTGGTAAATTTCATCGCATCGCAGCGATTTTCCGCTTAGTGCGCATGCGCAATGTCCGCACTGCGACTGCGCCAAGTAATTTTGCTATGAAGTTAGTATTTTTACTCACGGCTTTTTCATCGCTCCGGCGATCGTAGTGTGATTGACAGGAAATGGGTGTTTCTGGGCGGAAACAGGCCGTTTTAGGGGCGTGTGGGGAAAAACGCTACCGTTTCCGGAAAAAACGCAGGAGTGGCCGGAGAAACGGGGGAGTGTCTGGGCGAACGCTGGGTGTGTTTGTGACGTCAAACCAGGAACGACAAGCACTGAACTGATCGCAGATGCCGAGTAAGTCTGAAGCTACTCTGAAACTGCTAAGAAGTTTGCTAATCGCAATATTGCGAATACATCGTTCGCAATTTTAAGATGCTAAGATTCACTCCCAGTAGGCGGCGGCTTAGCGTGAGCAACTCTGCTAAAATCGCCTTGCGAGCGAACAACTCGGAATGAGGGCCTTTATTCAGTAGCCGTGTGCCACTAAGGGGGCATGGCCAGGCCAACTTGGGGTTATGATTGTAACTCCTTGCAGGTACTTTGTATTCTCCCCACCTCTCACCTTCCTCTCGTTTTTTGAAGTATGTGTGCTCTTTGGGGTCTATTTACTAAGCCTTGGAGAGAGATAAAGTGGACCTAGATAAAGTACAAGCCAAACAGGTCCTGTCATTTTTTTCAATCCAGCCTGTGACATAGCAGTTAGGAGCTGATTGGTTGGTACTTTTTTTGGGGCAGATGTATAAAGCCTGAGGAAGTGGAAGATAACGCACCAGCCAATCAGCTCCTAACTGTTAAGTTACAGGCTGGGTTTGAAAAATGACAGTTAGAAGCTGACGGGCTGGTGCGTTATAACGTTCCACTTTATCACTTCTCCAGGCTTAATACATCTGCCCCATTATCCCTGTCCACTTTATCTCTCTCCAAGGCTTAGTACATAGGGCCTAATTCAGGCCTGATCACTGTTGTGCGAAATTGCACAGTGGATGATTATCGAATGATAGTGCAGGCGTATGCACCACAATGCGCAAGCCCAAACAGCGACAGAATGGTGCGAAAATTTCAATCGCTAGGCGTACGCAAGGTAATTGACAGGAAGCGGACGTTTGTGGGTGGTAATAACTGGCGGGTGTGTGACGTCAGCTCCGGCCCTGATCAGCCTGTTTGTATCACACTGTAGGAGTAGATCCTGGGCTATGGATTTGCAGATGTCCGCTGTCTGGCGAAGTTTTCGCACACGTCGTACGCACGCATTCGCACACTTGCACGGGGCAGGTTTTCACTCGCTATGGGCGGTGGCGACTATCTGATTGCAGACCTCTGCAAAGACTCAGAGGAGTGATCAGGTCTGAATTAGGCCCATAGACCTTTATTTTACTTTTAATGGTCCTTAAATTAACTTGAAGGCTTTTTTAGCTATAATAATTATATACATACCTTTGATATAACAGATTCACTGATGTTGCATTATTTGAGGGAATTTGTGTATAATTATTTTAATTAAAGCTTAGCAACGTTGAAATTAATTCAAAACGATGATCCTGGCATTGTCACAGTCTGGTAGCTTGCAGAGATGATAACTCTAGATGTTCTGAGAAATTTGGTCATTTCATTGTGTTGATTATATTATCCGTACTCCGTTATGTAAATGAAAAGGTTTAAAGCGCTGCCTTTGTTGCCGGAGCTGGAATTAACAGGTCTATTAAGCAGAGACTGACCTGGTCTGTTCTTGTACAGTCTCCTGTCATGGGGTATTCTCTAGCATTTCCCGGCTAGTCAGTATGCTCTGCCTGCTCCTCTCTGAGCCAAGGATAACACTGTGCCTCTGTCACGGTTCAAGGTGAGAGGTGAGCACAAGTCTGGCTCCTGTCTGCCTGGACTCGCCGTATCATCTCATCGGTGATGGACCTGAATGAGATCAGTGTCTGTTCGTGCGGCACACACTTAGTAATCCTTTCGCTGGCACCGAAAATGACACCAGATAAAAATGATGCTTCTCCTATGAAAATGAGGAAGGAATGACCTTCTGCATTGGTACCCAAGAACACAGCTGTATCTGGATGAAGGTTAACGATGTGTTAAATATGAATACAGACATGTGAATGTACACATTTAGTAAAGGAATACAAAGATGGACAGAGCAAAGGCAAGCAGAGGGCTTCTACGTGGCCTATGACAACTTTGCCTTATTCCAAAATACACCTCTCAGCAATTAGGACACTACATCAAAATTGGGCGTGGTCATCAAGAACAGAGGTGACCGAGATATAACGGGCCCTACACATATGGCGATATGCCGCCGAGGTGCCCGACGGCCAATACAGCCAACGGGCGACTCGGCGGCGCGCAGTGACGTTTCTTCACTCCCCCCGTCACCCGGCCCCATAGCCCTGCATGCTAATATGGAAGAGATTGTCCATATTGGCCTGCATGTATAAGCGAGCAGGCACCAACGATGAACGAGCACAGGGTCGCGTATCGTTCATCGGTGGTGCCTACACACTGAAAGATATGAATGATATCTCGTTCATTAATGAATGAGATCGTTCCTATCTTTCAGTTTTATCGCCTAATGGCCCTCATTCCGAGTTGTTCGCTCGCTAGCTGCTTTTAGCAGCATTGCAAACGCTAGGCCGCCGCCCTCTGGGAGTGTATCTTAGCTTAGCAGAATAGCGAACGAAAGATTAGCAGAATTGCTACTAAATAATTCTTTGCAGTTTCTGAGTAGCTCCAGACCTACTCCTAGATTGCGATCAGCTCAGTCCGTTTAGTTCCTGGTTTGACGTCACAAACACGCCCTGCGTTCGGGCAGCCACTCCCCCGTTTCTCCAGACACTCCCACGTTTTTCCCTGACACGCCTGCGTTTTTTAGCACACTCCCGGAAAACGCTCAGTTATCACCCAGAAACGCCCCTTTCCTGTCAATCACTCACAGATCAGCAGTGCGACTGAAAAGTGCCGCACGAACACCAGCAAATCTACTAAGTTTTGTGTTGCGCATTTAGCAACAAATCGCAGCATAGCGAAAATCGGCAACGAGCGAACAATTAGGAATGACCCCCAATGTGTAGAGCCTATAACTCCCAGAAGTCTGGACAAAGGTCTCAGGAACATTTTTACTAATTATAAGGAGTCTGGATTTAGGACCCTATTCAGGTTGGATCGCTAATCTTACAAAAAAGCAGTTGTTGCGATCAAATAGTTGTCGCCCAGAAATAGAGAGAAGACGCCCCTTGCAGAAATTGCAAATGCATTGCAATGCGCAATGTGATCACATTACCATACGCAAATACCGGAACATGGAAGAGTTTTTCCATCTGAACCAGGCAAGGTCGTCCACAATTGGGCATATTCACAAGGCTGGAAGTGGTCATCGCTGATGTCAGAGACCCACCTGAAAAACGTCTTGCCACACCTGCGTTATTACAAACACACCCACAAAATGGCATGTTTCCTCCCCTAAATGCTGGCTTCCTGTCAATCAAAATGCAATTGCATTAAAGCACAATGCGTTTGCATAAATAATCGCCAATCATGGGTGCGTACGCACAATGCGAACATTGCACATGCGCAGTTGTTCAATAATCGGCCGGATTGCGATTCTTACATTTTGCAATCCAACCTGACTAGGGTCCTTAGTTCTGATAATTACAATTCTCAGCATTTATTGTGGCAATAAGAAATCAATGGCAAGATGTACTAAACATCACATCCTGGCATTTATCAGGTACATACTTAACGGGTATGTACTTACAAATGCATTAGTATTGCAAAGGACTGTTAGTCTGATAAGAGCTCTCCTGTGAGATCACTGGACTTCAAGTGAGACTCAAGTGGGTGGCTGCTTTTGCGCGTAGCCCACAAATGCTTGACAGCTTTATTTATACACTGCTATTTAGACTTGAGCTAGAAAACGCCCCCCCTAACCCACCAACTCAGCATCAACCCATAAGTATGTGACAAACAAACTACATGGGAATCCTGAATTGGAAAAGTCAATAAATTAAACCCTCAAATGTATTCAGTACTATTATAGTGTAACCGTGGTTTTGTAAAACAGAATTGGCATTCTAGAGCGTGACTCATCTGAAAATCACCCTGGTGCCGGCCTATTTATATATACCTTTTTCTCAAACAAAACTACAAATCACACTTCTTCTAATTCTGCCTTATGTGCAACAGGCTGAACAGTTATACACATGCTCCACCCAGTGGCGGAACTAGCGAGCGGTGGGCCCAAGTGCGACAAATGCTTTGCCCCCCCATCCCATCCCTCACCCCTGGAGAGGATCTGGTGAGGGGGACCTGCTCAGAGTCAGAGGAATGGATACCTAGCAACAGTGCTGTAACTAGACATTTTAGCACTGTGTGCAAGAAACGGCATCGGAGTCACAGCCCTGCATGCAAAACAGGGGCAGTGCGCGCCGTAGGCGTGTGCAAAAATACATAGTGGCGTGGCTTTGTGGGGAAAGGGTGTGGCCACAAAATAATACCAATTCATAAAACGGTGCACAGTAGTCTCCATTATTCAAATTGCGCCGCACAGTAGCACCACTACACCTGGTAGAGACCCTTTTACACCTTACGGCGGACAGATTCCCCTTTTTACACATTACGGCAGACAGCATCACCTTTTTACACATTACGGCAGACAGCGTCCCCCTTTTTACACATAACGGCAGACCGCATGCCCTTTTTACACATAGCGGCAGACAGCGTGCACTTTTTACACATAACGGCAGACAGCGTCCCCTTTTTACACATAACAGCAGACAGCGTGCCCTTGTTACACATAGCGGCAGACAGCGTACACTTTTTACACATAACGGCCGACAGCGTCCCCTTTTTACACATTACGGCAGACAGCGTCCCCTTTTTACACATTACGGCAGACAGCGTGCCCTTTTTACACATTACGTCAGGCAGATTCCCCCTTTTTACACATCATGGCAGGCAGATTCCCCATTTTTTACACATTACGTCAGACAGTCCCCGTTTTTTACACATTACAGCAGACAGTCCCCCTTTTTGCACATAAAGAAAGAAAGAGAAAGAAAGAAAGAAAGAAAGAAAGAAAGAAAGAAAGAAAGAAAGAAAGAAAGAAAGAGAATTATACTTACCCTCTCCGCTGGCTCAGGCTACTCGGTGCAGCTTCTGGCAGAGATCCCGGGCAGGAGAGGAGGAGGAAGCCGCAGCAGCGCTGTGTTATTGGTGGAGACGCTGCTGCTGCTGTCCCTTTGCTTCACTATAGGCTGTTCTCAGCCGCTGTGAATGCTGGGATGCGCTTCACAGCGGCGGAAGACAGCCTATAGTGAAGCAGAGGGACAGCAGCAGCAGCGCCTCAACCAATAATACAGCGCTGCTGCGGCTCCCTCCTCCTTCCCCCCGTACCGCTGTGTTCCTCTCCTCTCTCTCCGGGCGGCTGTGTGCTGCGGGCAGTGGTTGCCCGCAGCACACAGCGGCATGTAATGAGTCAGTTTGACTCATTACATGCTTTGGGCCCCTGGACAGTGGCGGGCCCCAGTGCAACGCACTGGTTGCACTGGCGGTAGTTCCGCCTCTGGCTCCACCGTTACACCAGTGAATTTGGATTAAGCCAGCTAGGCACCCCTTTACTAAAAGGCCTTACTGTACCTGCCTATGACTCCCGATTTTTAGAGCAGTATCCCTTACTCACAGAAGAGTGGCCATATCTCCCGCGTGCCACCTGCTTCCTAGTGAAGCAGGCAAGATAAAGAGATCATACCCAATATTTATGGCTCTATATGGAGGGGTCGGGGCTAAATCATACGTAATTAGGGACTAGTGATGTGACAGACCATGCCGGCAAACCCCCCCCCCCCCCCCACACACACACACACACACACACACACACACACACACACCAAGTGACCAACAGAGTCTCCTCTCCGGGCTTCTCCCAGGGAGCAGACTTTAAAAGTAGGTATGTACTGTACATCAGTGACGGGCGGTGAGCTAAATAGCTCAGGAGGCACCGAGTAGCACCAGAGCCAGATTTACTTGCAATATATGAGCCAAAGGGCACATCTGGGCATTTTACACAGGTACAGCAGTATAAATTCCTGGAAATTTGTTGTTTTGATCAGAGATGTACGGAAAAGTTAGCCAGGTGAGGCACTGTGTAGGTGTGGGGGGTGGGTAGGCACTGCCTCAACTGCCATATACTTTTTACTACTTGAGTTTTGGCTATAAAAATTATTAGTATAATGCAAAGAAGATATTTCAAACATATTCTTTGTATTTTTCATATACTTTATACAGTCAAATCTCACGCACAAACGTTAGTATGACAGGAAATGCTCTGCCTCACCTTCCTCACCCCACCGCACGTCACTGCTGTACATAATATGTATAAGGCCTGACATAATGTCCCTTTAATCCAGGACACATATGATTTTCTCAGGTTCTGTGGCTGACTAAATTCAAGCCTTTATTTCACCTGGTTTTACTTAGCCATAGAACCTGTGAAATGAAGAAAATGATTAAGAATACTATTTAACCACTTAACTGAAAGAATTTTTTTTTCCATAAATGCCTTCCCCAAAACATCGAAATATCAATCGGGAACATCGCGACCATCAGAACATCACGACCATCGCGGCTTTCATTTTGAAAGTTGGGACAGTCTCCAGGTATACAGGGGTGGGTCTGGGGTGTTATGGGAGGGTTAATTTACAGTCCCCAGCGGCTGCCATTGTCTGCAGCCGCTGGAGGGGGGGATCCTGCCGTGCTGACGATCTGCAGTGATCGGCAGCACGGCAATCAGTAGGGGAGAGTGCAGGGAGGCAAAGGGACATTCCGGTCCCTCTGACAGCAGCAGCGGAGGGAAGTTTCTCTTCCCTGCTGCCGCTAACACTCTCTATCTGACTGGTCGCATCCTGTGCGACCAGGTCAGATAGAGAACTTGCAGGCATGGTCGCATCTGATGCGACCATGCCAGACAAGTGGTTAAATGGCAATCACTACTTTTCTAACAATCCCTGAAAAGAATGTCTTAATCTTCACTGACAAGTTTACATTGGAGCTCTTAGATCCGATAGTGTCACAGTATTGCAATTGGGAGAGAGGGGTAATGACACTTGTGAAGCAATATTAACATTGGGTTGTATTTAGCAGAAGTGTCACTTGCAAAATGGATATAAATAGTGAAGGTATCTCAGAATCACTAGCAATCCAATTATCTCTGTAATAAGTATTCCTTGCACAAATAACTCAGTCTTTACTCTGTAAAGCAAAGCATTGTTTTTCTCCATTTCTGCTTACATGTAATGTCTCTGTCCTTGTAACTGTGCTCAAGCAGGAGCTATTCTGTGGGATGTTCTATTAAGGGCCTGGTAGCACCCCATCGTACCTTGCGGTCATGAGCAGTATTTGTGTGACAAATGGACCATTGGGTCTAGAACTTGCCCACTTGCAGTCTTGTTTACTCACTCTGAACCTTTCAGGTTATTCTGCTCTCTTTCTGAACCTGTCTCAGTGGTTTTAGCTTCTCAGGATGGGCACAGCATTCATGCCTCTGCATAGTCCTAGCGGTGTCCGATCCCTGGCTGCGACTTCTCACACCCACTATCCTGGTTCTCCGCACTCATGGAAGCACCCCACTGCTTTAGCTTTACTTTCCACCACCCTGCTTGCCCACCCAGTTTGCTCCATTCAGCATCTCCTGCTCCGCTCCTCACAACACATCCACCTCCTTCTATGGCTTTTCTCCAACTCCTCCCTCTTCTTCCTACAAGGCTCCGCCTGCTCTCTCCTACTCCATCCAATCGGCTTTTGCCATATCACCAGGACAGGACATGTGACTGAACTCCATTCTGTCCCTTAACCCCTGCTGTACCAGCAAAATACTCTCCAGGTTACTAACACTGTGATTTCCATGTTTAAAGGGGCACACACGATTTTCCAGGGTGCAACATATGGAACTTACAGTTCAAGAGGCCTCCACTCTAGAATCCTTTAAAAACAAATTCAAGTCTTTCCTGTTTACTCAGCATATCACTAATGTCACTTCGTACTCTTCCTGTTGAGCTTATTTTGTATGTTGTGAGTCCTGTTGGTAGAAAAGTGCTATATAAATAACATATAAAGGTTTAGTTACCGATACTGCACTTTTAAACCAATTACCAGTTTGATGTGGTGTATTAAAGGAACTCTTCTATATGGTTTGGGCGGGTTCACTACGGCTGGCCGGCGGTCGGGCTCCCGGCGACCAGCATCCCGGCGCCGGGAGCCCGACCGCCGGCTTACCGACAGCTTGGCGAGCGCAAATGAGCCCCACGCTACGGGCACGGTGGCGCGCTACGCGCGCCACACTATTTTATTCTCCCTCTATGGGGGTCGTGGACCCCCACGAGGGAAAATAATTGTCGGTATTCCGGCTGTCGGGCTCCCGGCGCCGGTATACTGAGCGCCGGGAGCCCGACCGCCGGCAAACAGAAGACCACCCGGTTTGGGCAGATAATACCCTGAAGATGGTCCTTTGACAGAATGGACCTTTCAAAACAGAAATACAATTGGTGTATCTTCAGGGACGCCTATACTTTTATATTTTTAACTGTTGGTATACACTTAACCTTTACAATATTGGTCCAGATGACAGATATAGCTTTACACAGATTCATATTTTTGAGTACAACCAAATAAATTTGTTTAGACTAGAACTGAAATGTAGATAGTAAATTTATTTAAGACAGATTTTTTTTAAACATTGGAAACTTAAAATGAATACATCAGATTAGTGCATAGCTTTCCTCAGTTTATAAATGATGTCCTAATTGAGACGAAGGCGACTTCGTCAATTGAGACGAAGGCGACTTCACGTCGGCAGCCTCCCGGGGGCCAGGATCACCCAAGATATATTGTATGCTGTCCTTTTGCATACGATGTATCTTGGGCGATCCCAGCCATGCCTGCAGGGTCGGACGTGATTGAATGTGCAGCACATTCAATCTGGAGGATCCGATCCGATGCTCACAGGAACGCGCGTCGGATCGGATCGAAAACACCTCCAAAATGCCCGATTTCATCCGATATATCGGGCCGAATGCCCGAAATCGGGCATTATCGTCCTAGTGTATGAGGCCCTTTAGATAGATTTTTCTGTAACAATTTGTCAGTTGTACAGATCTTAGTTGTTATTGAACCATAAAACAATTTATCCATGGTTGTAGTGGTGATTAATGATGGGAATCCGTGGTATCAAATGTACCCCAAATTTAGGTGTCGGTATGTGATACTGTATTGCCTTTGACATAGTTAGTATAGTTAGATTGGATGGTAGGGGGCAAGGTGGACCTAAGTTCCACCACCTGTAATGGAAGGGGGAACTAGTTTCACCTCCTTCATTGCCCTGCACAGTAATACCAACAGAGAAGCCTGCCCCAGCACCTATGTCAATAGATGATGCAGGTAGCGCTAGTGGCCCTCCTCAGGTCCCAGCGGCTTTACTTTCCAGCACGGCGTATGTGAGGTTATGCTGTCACAGCTGCTGAAGTGAAGAAGAGTCATGAAGAGGAGCAGGCTCTGTGCATCTTAAAGACAAGATGAGAGGGAGCTGGAGGGACAGGAGAGGTGGGGAAGTTACTGGAGGGATACAGGGCATGGAGCTGCTGGAGGGACACAGGCGGTGAGCTGATGGAGTGACAGAGGCAGATATGTGTATAAGGAACACTACTGTGGTCATTACATGTAAGGGGCATCACTATTGTGGCCAATATTTGTAAGCAGAACTACTATTGTGGGCATTTTGTGTATAAGCTGCACTTTTGTGGGCATTATGTGTAAGGGGCATTTATTGTTGGAATTGTGTATAAGAGGCACTAATGTGGGTATTGTATATAAGGGACACTACTATGTGGCATAACGTGTATAAAGAGTACCATTGTGTAGCACAACGTGAATAAAGGGTACTATTGACATAACCTGAATAAGGGGCAGTACTATGTGGTATAATATGAATAAGGGGCACTACATGTGGTGTAATGTGAATAAGATTGTGCTGCTGTGTGGTGTAATTTGAATTGGGTGTACTAGTATGTGACCACGCTGCTTCTTTGTGAGACCAATGTCCTTTAATAAAGTATGTGAAGTAGGGCACTAATTTATAGTTTGCAGGGGGTGCCGAAAACACTAGCACTGGCCCTGGCTCCGCTTTATGGGGGAGGGGGGGGGGGGGTTAAATGAGTTCCACCACCTCTCCAGGACCACTTTAAGCCCTCTCTCTCTCTCTCTCTCTCTCTCTTTCTCTCTCTCTATATATATATATATATATATATATATATATATAATTAATAACAGAGGATGAGGTAAACAGCGACCACTGGTGCAAAAATCATAGGTAAAACTAGCCAGTTATATTAAAAAAAAAATTCAACATTTATTAAAATGCAGCACTAAAACAAACTGATAGGCCCTACACACTGGCCGATTTTCTGAAAGATATGCACGATCTCGTTCATAAATGAACGAGAACTCGTTCATATCTTTCAGTGTGGAGACTCCAGCGATGAACGATGCGCAGCCCCGCGCTCGTTCATCGCTGGTCTCCCGTCGGCTGTGCATGCAGGCCAATATGGACGATCTCGTCCATATTTGCCTGCACTTCAATGCAGCCGGGTGACGGGGGGAGTGAAGAAACTTCACTCCCCCCGTCACTGCCCCCCCGCCGCTGGGTTGCTCGTCGGCCGTATCGGCCGTCGGGCACCTCGGCGGCGCATCGCCGAGTGTGTAGGGCCCTTGAGTGTTTACAGAGTAAAAAACATATATTAAAAAAAGGTAGGTAAAAATGTCATACATAAAAAACACATATATTAAAAGATGTATGTTAAGACTAGAGCAAACAAAAGTGGGGTACATACAGTATAAAATGCGTAAGAATCAAAGAATTTTTAAAAACTATATATATATATATATATATATAGTGTGAAGGAGAGAGTGGCACTCAAACGGACTTCTTACTTCACTAAACAAATGGGAGGCGTGCGGCGCCCATTTGTTTAGTGAAGTAAGAAGTCCGTTTGAGTGCCACTCTCTCCTCCACACTATATTGCCCTGCTGCTCAGCATTGCATTGAAGGCACCGAGGCACCTTCATTGGCTAGAGACGGAGTGCCGCTACCCCAGCTACGTATATATATATATATATATATATATATATATAAAATATAGTGTTGCACCAGGGCATGAAGGGCCCACGGGGGAATGCAGTGGTAGGGGCCCATGTTTAGGGGTGTGGCTAGTCTTCAGAGGGGGAGTGTCCAGCTGCCATATTGGTTTGTCTAACCCGTGAAGTGTGCATGGGCTGGGCCCCTTGATAAATATATTCATTAAATACTGCTAGTGCATGCATTATACTGTACTAGAAATGCACCGTTGAAAATACACCATAGTCCTATGCAGTATAAGGTAACATATGTATAAAGTACAATTCAAGTGCAGTCTGGAACCTGATCCCTAGATGAAGAGGAGGGGCCACAAGCAGTAGTGCCCATTGGGGGTTTCCCCTGTGGACCAGTCCAACCCTGTATGTATGTATGTATGTATGTATGTATGTATGTATGTATGTATATATATATAGAGAGAGAGAGAGAGAGAGAGAGGAAGAGAGAGACAGAGAGAGAGATAAGTTACCAAATTTATGTATAGATAAATCTAATGAGGAAACGTTACACATAAGTATGCTGGTGACAAAAATATGTCATGGTTAGGAATCTGGCGGCTTTGTCGGTTGCAGTACCATGTGTTCTATTGATGTTTCTGCTACCTAGCAAGACAACGGTTAAACTATGGTTTGTTCCCAGCTGCACCTGTGTTCACCTGTGAAATACTTGCCTCTAGCAAACAGCCTATGCTAGATCATTGAATAAACCCTGTCAGAAGCTTATGTCTGGTTCCTGCTGCTTGTTCCAGTATTCCTGCTGTCTTGTACGTTTCAACTTTATCCAGCAATCTGGACTATCCTCAAACTACATTACAGCTGCAATAGATGTACGTGCTTATCTATGCATTCAATGTTTGAAGACCTCAGTTGCATTTCTCAAGGTTCATGTGTGCAAGGACGTCAGATGCGGATGTGCTGTGATAATATCGGCCAAACTCGCAACGATACCCCTTTCAGACTTGTGACACGGAAAATTGCCGGGTCTAGCAAACAAGCAATTTCCCAGGTTTCAGACCATTTCTGGTAAAGAGACTTTGCTTTCAAACATACCAAAATCCTGGGTTGGTGCCTGTTCATGTGCAAAAACCTGGGATTTTCATGTATGTGTAAAAGGGGTATGAGATAATTGAGTTAATCGCATGGAGGTATTAATTATCACATGCAGGGACAGAGCTTGTGAGAAAGCCCTGTCCCTGCAAATTCCCTCCACAGCTTTATGGAGCTATTTAAAAAAAAAAAACATGTCCTGCAGCGCATGCACTGCCTTCCGTCGCTACTGCCGACGCCGAATTTGCCCCCCCATCGCAACTCCCCCATGCTGCGCTGAGACTACTGCTTCCAGGAGGTTGCCGGGCGCAGGATCCTGCTGCTGTGTGTAACCCCTGGTGCTGTAAAGTGAGCTGCCACTTTGCAGCATCACTTTACAGCACAGGGGTCACAGCACAGCAGCAGGTGGTCCCGGTTCCCGGAAGCACTCATCAGAGCACCAATCACCAGTTCCTGGACAGATAAGTAGAATTATTTTGAAAAAAAAAATATAGATAGATTTTTTTTAAAGGTGATCAGCTTGTATGTCCATAGGACACACAAAGCTGATCACACTGTCAGTTCCCTGGTTCAAACAGTATCATACAGTATCGTCAGTATAGCACCTCTTAGTAAAGTCTGGCACACAACATCAATCATCAAAATAGAGCAAGGTGTTCCTTTTTGTTGATTGGACAGCCGCTGCTTTGTTTATTTAAAGTTTCATCCAACCCCCTCCAATTTTCTTCTTTCCCTTCTACTTTATATTCCATTCCTATATAACAGTTTTGTAGGGTTGGTAACCACCTTGCCTCAAAATAGACTCTAACGCTACCAGTTCCCTGGGTAGATGTGATTGGCAGTCTGAGATCAGTATGAATAAGGGGCCCATTCAGGTTCGGACTGGCCCACAGGGGAACAGGGAAAACCACCAGTAAGCCCCACTGCCTGTGGGCCCTCCTCCTCCTCTAGGGATCAGGTTCCAGACTCTATCCTAGTGCACTTGAATTATGCATTATACTTATGTTACATTATACTTCACAAGAATACGGTTTATTATATATTTGCCAAGGGGTACAGAACATGTACTCTGTAATGGTTAGCCAAACATCTGTTGTGGCTGTCCACGCCCCAATGGAACTTGGCCACACCCTTAACCATGGGCTCCTACAGCAGCATTTCCCCGGTGGGCCCTTTATGCCCCAGTCCGACACTGGTCCCATTTATCAAGAATCGCATTTGCAATGCGATCTGGGCTCGCTATTGGCTCCCAGAATCGCATTGCAATAGGTGATTCCTACGGCAGCATGTATCATACTACACCCGCAGAGATGGGTTTCAAAAAGAACCCATCCCTGAGTGCTGCTTGGGCTCCTGCGCAGTCACACTGATCGCACATGCACGGCAGTTATTGCTGTGGAGGGGGAACCCTCCGCTGGCTAATTATGCCATGTGTAGCCCATAGGATACAGCGGGCTACCACCATCTCCAGATGGTGGTAGCTGCGGAGACCAATCTCTGGAATGCTTCAAATTCTGGAAGCTGGTAAATCTGGCAGCATTGAAACCTATCATAGATAACTGCTGCGGTTCCTTAGTAGTACATTGTGGTGATACTAAATATTTGCGGTTGTCCCTGAGAGCTTTCGGGGAATAAGCCATAAATATTTATTGCTAAAAGGGCCCCAAAATCATCAGAATAAGCTGTAGCATACTTTTTGTGTAGTCTTAAAATTGTGCCTATCATTCTTTGTGTAACCCTGATTAAGGGTTTATACAACACTTATACTGAGGTAGTTCAAATATTTTAATAAAAATTAAGTTTCTCTAACGTCCTAGTGGATGCTGGGGACTCCGTCAGGACCATGGGGGGGAATAGCGGGCTCCGCAGGAGACAGGGCACATCTAAAAAGCTTTTTAGGTCACATGGTGTGTACTGGCTCCTCCCCCTATGACCCTCCTCCAAGCCTCAGTTAGGTTTTTGTGCCCGTCCGAGAAGGGTGCAAACTGGATGGCTCTCTTAAGGAGCTGTTTAGTAAAGTTTTTTTTAGGTTTCTAATCAGTGATTCCTGCTGGCGACAGGATCACTGCAACGAGGGACTTAGGGGAGAGACTTGCAACTCACCTGCGTGCAGGAGGATTGAAGTTTTAGGCTACTGGACACTGAGCTCCAGAGGGAGTCGGAACACAGGTCAGCCTGGGGTTCGTCCCGGAGCCGCGCCGCCGATCCCCCTTACAGACGCTGAAGAAAGACGGCGGAACGGAGGTCCGGAAACAGGCGGCAGAAGACTTCACAGTCTTCAGAGAGGTAGCGCACAGCACTGCAGCTGTGCGCCATTGTTGCTACACGGCTCACTGACACGGTCACGGAGGGTGCAGGGCGCTGCTGGGGGCGCCCTGGGCAGCAATATAAATACCTATTTGGCAAATAAATACATCACATATAGCCATTAAGGCTATATGTATGTATTTAACCCAGGCCAGGTTTCCTAATAACCAGGAGAAAAGCCCGCCGTGAAAGGGGCGGAGCTTATTCTCCTCAGCACTCAGCGCCATTTTCCTGACCAGCTCCGCTGGTGAGGAAGGCTCCCACTCTCCCCTGCACTACAGAAACAGGGTTAAAGAGAAGGGGGGCATAAATTGGCGATATAATTATATATTAAGAGCCCATATATAGAAACAACACCTTCTAGGGTTGTTATATACATTATGGCGCTTTTGGTGTGTGCTGGCAAACTCTCCCTCTGTCTCCCCAAAGGGCTAGTGGGTCCTGTCCTCTATCAGAGCATTCCCTGTATGTGTGTGCTGTAGGTCGGTACGTGTGTGTCGACATGTATGAGGAAAATGTTGGTGAGGAGACGGAGAAAATTGCCTGTAATGGTGATGTCACTCTCTAGGGAGTCGACACCAGAATGGATGGCTTACTTATGGAAAAACGCCCATTTACCTCAGTCGGTCGACAGACACTGACACGGACACTGACCCCAGTGTCGACGGTGAAGAAACAAACGTATTTTTCCTTTAGGGCCACAAGTTACATGTTAAGGGCAATGAAGGAGGTGTTACGTATTTCTGATACCACAAGTACCGCAAATAAGGGTATTTTGTAGGGTGGGAATAAACTACTTGTAGTTTTGCCTGAATCAGATAAATTAAATGAAGTGTGTGATGATACGTGGGGTTCCTCCGACAGAAAGTTATGGGCGGTATACCCTTTTTCCCGCCAGTAGTAAGGGCGAGTTGGAAAACACACCTTAGGGTGGACAAGGCGCTCACACGCATATAAAAAACATGGCGTTACCGTTTCCAGATACGGCCGCCCTCAAGGAGCCAGCTGATAGGAAGCTGAAAAATATCATAACAGTATATACACACATACTGGTGTTATACTACGACCAGCAATCGCCTCAGCCTGGATGTGCAGCGCTGAGGGGGCTTGGTCGGATTTCCTGACTGAAAATTTTGATACCCTTGACAGGGACAGGATTTTATTGTCTATAGAGCATTTTAGGGATGCATTTCTATATATGTGTGATGCGCAGAGGCATATTTGCATTCTGGCATCAAAGAGTAAATGTGATGTACATATCTGCCAGACGAAGACACGACAGTGGTCAGGTGAGGCAGATTCCAGACGGCATATGGAAGTATTGCCGTATAAAGGGGCGGTCCATTGGACCTGGTGGCCATGGCAACAGCTGAAAAATCCACCTTTTGTTACCCCGAGTCACATATTGGCAGAAAAGGACACAGTCTTTTCAGTCTCAGTCCTTTCGTCCCCATACGGGCAGGCGGGCGAAGGCCAGTCATATCTGCCCAGGGGGAGAGGAAAGGGAAGAAGACTGCAGCAAGCAGCTCATTCCCAGGAACAGAAGCTCCTCACGGCTTCTGCCAAGTCCGCAGCATAACGCTGGGGCCGTACAAGCGGACTCAGGTGCGGTAGGGGGTCATCTCAAGAGTTTCAGCAACACTCGCAAGGGAACTCCGGGATCCTACATGTAATATCCCAGGTGTACATTGGAAATTCGAGACGTCTCCCCCTCACACAATTCACAGGCTGTATTCCCAGCAGGTGATAATCAAAGTACCCTTCTTACAACAAGGAAGGGGGTAGTATTCCACACTATATTGTGGTACTGAAGCCAACCGGCTCGGTGAGATCTGAAATATTTGAACACTTACATACAAGCGTTCAAATCAAGATGGAGTCACTCGGAGCAGTGATAGCGAACCAGGAAGAAGGGGACGATAGGATGTCACTGGATATCAGGGACGTTTACCTACAGGTCCAAATTTGCCCTTCTCACCAAGGGTACTTCAGGTTCCTGGTACAGAACTGTCACTATCAGTTCAGACGCTGCCGTTTGGATGGTCCACGGCGCCCCGGGTCTTTACCAAGGTAATGGCCGGAATGATGATTTTTCTTAAAAGAAACATGGACGCTTTCCTGATAAGGGCAAGGTCCAGAGAACAGTTGGAGGTCGGAGTAGCACTATCTTAAGTAGTTCTACGACAGCACGAGTGGATTCTAAATATTCCAAAATCGCAGCTTTTTCCGACGACACGTCTACTGTTCCTAGGGAAGATTCTGGACACAGTCCAGAAAAACGTGTTTCTCCCAGTGGAGAAAACCAGGGAGTTATCCGAGCTAATCGGGATCCTCCTAAAACCAGGAAAAGTGTCAGTGCATCATTGCACAAGAGTCCTGGTAAAAATGGTGGCTTATTACGAAGCAATTCCATTCGGCAGATTTCCCGCAAGAACTCTTCAGTGGGATCTGCTGGAAAAATGGTCCGGATCGCATCCTCAGATGCATCAGCGGATAACCTTATATCCAAGGAAAAGGGTGTCTCTCCTGTGGTGATTACAGAGTGCTCATCTTCTAGAGGGCCGCAGATTCGGCATTCAGGATTGGATGCCGGTGACCACGGAGGCCAGCCTGAGAGGCTGGGGAACAGTCACACAGGGAAAAAATTTCCAGGGAAGTGTGATTAAGTCTGGAGAATTCTCTCCGCATAAATAAGCTTAGAGCAAATTTATAATGCTCTAAACTTAGCTAGACCTCTGCTTCAAGGTCAGCCGGTATTGATCCAGTGGGATAACATCACGGCAGTCGCCCACGTAAACAGAAGGGCGGCACAAGAAGCAGGAGGGCAGTGAAAACTGCAAGGATTTTTCGCTAGGCGGAAAATCATGTGATAGCACTGTCAGCAGTGTTCTTTCCGGGAGTGGACGACTGGGAAGCAGACTTCCTCAGCAGGCATGACCTCCACCCGGGAGAGTGGAAACTTCATAGGGAAGTTTTTCAACATGATTGTGGACCGTTGGCAAAGACCACAGGTGGACATGATGGCGTCCCGCCCGAACAAAAAACGGGACAGGTATTCCGCCAGGTCATGAGACCTTCAGGCGATAGCTGTGGATGTTCTGGTAACACCGTGGGTGTACCAGTCTGTGTATGTGTTCCCTCCTCTGTTTCTCATAACCAGGGTATTGAGAATTATAAGACATAGAGGAGTATGAACTATACTAGTGGCTCCGGATTGGCCAAGAGGGACTTGGTACCCGGAACTTCAAGAAATGCTCACAGAGGACTAAGGGCCTGGGGAGCTAAGAAGGGACTTGATTCAGCAAGTACCATGTCTATTCCAAGACTTACCGCGGCTGCGTTTGACGGCATGGCGGTTGAATGCCGGATCCTGAGGGGAAAAGGCATTCCATAAGAGGTCATACCTACCCTGGTCAAAGCCAGGAAGGAGGTGACCGCACAACGTCATCACCACATGTGGTGAAAATATGTTGCGTGGGTGAGGCCAGGAAGGCTCCACGACGGAAATTCAACTAGGTCGATTTCTACACTTCCTGAAAACAGGAGTGTTTTGGACCTCAAATTGGGGTTCATTAACATTTAAATTTCGGCCCTGTAGATTTTCTTCCAGAAAGAATTGACTTCAGTTCCTGAAGTCCAGATTGTAAAGGATGTATTGCATATACAGCTTTTTTGTGCCCCTAGGGGCACCGTGAGATCTCAACATAGTGTTGGGATTTCTTAAAATCATATTGGTTTGAACCGCTCAAATCTGTGGATTTGAAATATCTCACATGGAAAGTGACCATGCTGTTGACAAATATCTCACATGGGAAGTGACCATGTTGTTAGCCCTGGCCTCGGCCAGGCGATTGTCAGAATGGGCGGCTTTGTCTTACAAAAGCCCATATTAAAATTTTCCATTTGAACAGGACAGAACTGGGACTCGTCTCCAGTTTCTTCATAAAGGGGTGTCAGCGTTTTCACCTGAAACAACCTCTTGTGGTGCCTGCGGCTACTAGGGACTTGGAGGACTCCAAGTTACTAGACGTGGTCAGGGCCCTAAAAATATATATATATATATATATATATATAGTTAGGACGGCTGGAGTCAGAAAGTCTGACTTGCTGTTTATACTGTATACACCCAACAAGCTGGGTGCTCATGCTTCTAAGCAGTCTATTGCACGCTGGATTTGTAGTACAATTCAGCTTGCACATTCTGTGGCAGGCCTGCCACAGACGAAATATGTAGATGCCCATTCCACAAGGAAGGTGGGCTCATCCTGGGCGGCTGCCCGAGGAGTCTCGGCATTACAACTTTGCCGAGCAGCTACGTGGTCAGGGGAGAACACGTTTGTAAAATTTTACAAATTTTGATACTCTGGCTAAGGAGGACCTGGAGTTCTCTCATTCGGTGCTGCAGAGTCATCCGCACTCTCCCGCCCGTTTGGGAGCTTTGGTATAATCCCCATGGTCCTGACGGAGTCCCCAGCATCCACTAGGACGTTAGAGAAAATAAGAATTTACTTACCGATAATTCTATTTCTCGTAGTCCGTAGTGGATGCTGGGCGCCCATCCCAAGTGCGGATTGTCTGCAATGCTTGTACATAGTTATTGTTACAAAAATCGGGTTATTACTATTGTTGTGAGCCATCTTTTCGGAGGCTACTTCGTTTTGTTATCATACTGTTAACTGGGTTCAGATCACAAGTTGTACGGTGTGATTGGTGTGGCTGGTATGAGTCTTACCCGGGATTCAAGATCCTTCCTTATTGTGTACGCTCGTCCGGGCACAGTACCTAACTGAGGCTTGGAGGAGGGTCATAGGGGGAGGAGCCAGTACACACCATGTGACCTAAAAAGCTTTTTAGATGTGCCCTGTCTCCTGCGGAGCCCGCTATTCCCCCCCATGGTCCTGACGGAGTCCCCAGCATCCACTACGGACTACGAGAAATAGAATTATCGGTAAGTAAATTCTTATTATAAGCATATTGAAGTTAACTAATGTTTGTATATGCAAGTGTAAGGGAGAAGTTGGGGGAGTGTCGGCAGGAGGCGGAGACTGAGCAGCAGTGAGGCATTTGTAAGTGTAATACTATACTCACCCCAGCTACACCAAGGCAAAGTGACAGCCCCTGCACTGCAGCTAATATTGCATGCACTTGTAACTTCAAAGGAGTAAATATCTTAGACTAATACTTTGTAGCTATTATAGCAGCTAAGTGACAGTTAATCCAAGAAGATAAAGTACAGTATAGCTGCATAAAATATAACTGATCTCATCTACGGAGGTTCATGAACATTGTAGAGGTAGCTACATTACTCAGCTCACATAATAAGCAGAACCATCTGTGACATTGCTACCTATTGCGCCAACTCCATAACAGTTGCAGAGGGAAGAGTAGCTAACAGAACTACACACAAGTTAGTAGAAGAGTGGCAGGACCGTAGAGTGGCTGCATGTGTGACTCCATATAGTAAATGAGAGGCTCATAACTAAGATCTAATGGAGGCAGATGAAGAGACATATGCTGCCTTTCTGGATTTTAAACAAATGTAGCTACTAATATATAAAGCAAAGTTAAAAACTGGAAAGGACATTTTTATTTGATGGTTACAGTTGAGTTTTACGGAGGAGTGAATTAAATATAAAAGGACTGAACTCTTTCCTGAAGGGGATTAAAGTAAACGCAGCTATATTGAGTACGTGAATTGTAATTTTCTGCGTGAATCATAAACATTTCTACATTCGACTAAAGAGTTTGTTAAACAGAGAAATATAACTTCAAACTCAGTTTAGGCTTACAAGGAGAAGCGACAACATACAGTACAGCACATATAGTGCTGACTAATCCTTCACAGTGGAACTAGTGAAATACTTTCTCACCGTTAACGAAACTTAAGATCTTCCTTAAAGGGCCCCAACGTAAGTGCACCGACGTTACTGCAGTACACAGTGAGACAAATTTGAACCCGGGTTTATAGTTATGATTTTTGTTTTGTTTTGTTATTTGTATTTAATAGGGCATATCTATGTGTTCTACAACTACATACGGTGCAACTATTAGATAAATATTAATGTTGGCAATGTTATTATACCTATGTGCTTACATTAAAACCTATGTACTTGTCTGTTGCATAACATTCTAGTGTAATATTCTTTGTGAAAGCAGATAAAGAATACAGGTATTCTTATACAGCAACAATTTCAGGTGTAAATGTCATGTTATTGTTTAAACTAGTACAATTGTAATCTCACATGCCTATACATAGGACACAGATTGCCTACCTATCAGGCTTACCCAAGCAAGCCAAATAGAATATAGCTTGGGTGGAGGCACATATGTATTAAGTACCCCTGGGTGGTGAGAGAGGGGTTACATTTGGAGGCACCGCTTGAGATAGAAATTACACCCAGGCCCTGTTACACCACAGGTGTCAGCTGCCATTAGTTGTTATTGACAAAGTCCCTCACATTTCTAAAAATAAAATACAAATATGGGAAAGAAGCAAAGGAACAGAGAGAAGGTTGGACAAAAAGCCATTGCTGTATCAGTCGGGAGAGTTGGAGCCCATAGAGAATGTATAAGTATGGACAAACTAGAGTACCATCAGCGGCCAGACTTAAAGGAAGAGGTGACATGCAAGTTTGCTGGAACTATTGGAAATAACCTAGGTGTGAAAGATGAAAAAATATTAGATGTCCCTGTAGAGTTGGAGAAGAGAAAGAAAAAATCCAAGGACAAGAAAGTCAGACTGGATCCTAACCTGAAGGATACTGAGGGAGGTATTAGTGACAACCTTGCTCAGACTTTGGTCACTAATATGGATTATGGAATGATAGGAGATAAGAATGTTGTACCACTGAAAGAGAGAGTTTCAGGGGGAGTGAAAATAGATATAGGTTTACAGAAATTTGAAACCGTGCTAAAGCAAATAGCTGAGGATTTTAAGAAACATGGACAATTCGTATTAGCTCTTCCAAAAGATCAACAGAAGGACCTGCTTTCCCTGTTTCCAACTTCCATTGCGGAACAAACAAGGAGAGAAAGTCCAGTGAATGTACAGACCCCGATAGAGGTGATAAGACATATAGCACTGGACCGGTCTAAACATATTTATCAGTTGTTGGAGGTTCTAGATGAAACCCGATGGAAGCTAAAAGAAGAACAAATGTTTAACACCAAAATTGATGAAAGGAATAAAGAGCTTGAAAGAGAACTTTGGTTTATACAGAGAGAGATGGAAACCATGGCATCTGATGAAAGACAAACCAGAGTAGATCAGGAGCAACAAAAGTTGATAATGTACCAGCAGCAGGAAGACAATATTCATTCTCTGGAATCAAAAATAACTGAGCTGTCTGAATTATTGGAAGTGGGTAAAGAAACTGAAAAGGAGGATCGTATTCGTCTGAATGAAATGAAAGAAAGACTGTCTCAGCTAGAATCTGAGAATAAAATACTCAAGGATGCCAACATACTAAACAACTGTCCTGAAGACTGTATCTATGAAGTTTCTATGCGACCGGATACTAAGGACATAGGATTACAGACTGAGGTAGTGGATGATATATTGCTGAGACAATCTTCTATGAATAAAGTTAATAGTCAAGGGACACAGTATATGTCTCTTAAAATGACTGGCACAGTAATATGGTTCCATGTGAAGAAAGGCTATGGCTTCATTAAAAGGCATGACACCGGAGAAGACATATTTGTACATTGGACATCCATAAGGAATAATAACCCCCTAAAACTGTTGTACAGTGTAGGAGATGGAGAGAAAGTAGAATTTGAAGTGTTGGAAGGGGAAAAGGGTGTACATGCAGCAAATGTGACTGGCATAGGTGGAGTGCCAGTGAAAGGGAGTCGATTTGCTCCAAAGCGAAAAGGATCATGCAGTTATTGTTACCAGTCACGAGATAAAGCAGTTGATGAAGGAAGTGCATATTCAGAACAAAGGCAAGGGAGAGATCCAGCTCCATGTCATCCTTCTGCAAACTTACATTACCAACGTTTCTCGAAATTCAAAGGTAGAGTAAATCAGTCCCAGGATCAAGAAACAGCAAATTCAGATGCTAAAGACTTGATAACTTTAGAAGCTTCGTCAGAGGAAGAACATAGTCTCAGTGACAATCGTAGTGAAGTACATGATCCCTTTACCCTAGCCAAATATCTTAAATTTTCCATCCAAAGTCCAGTACTAAATGAAGTCAATAGGTCAGGTGTAGAAGAACAAGGGAAACCAGCACGATCAGAGAACACTATCCCAGGGAGGCATGAAGGCTATGTAGTTCCATCTCTCCCTAGTTGGCCAACAGTCAAAATGATTGAGATGAGGTGGCTTGCTAATGGATGTGAATGAATATAAACTATTTTAGCATAGTGAGTAAGGTAGATGGTGCATTGGCCCCTATAAATGGAAAACGGTGACAATGCACCAGGGGGAGAAATGTAACCCTGATTAAGGGTTTATACAACACTTATACTGAGGTAGTTCAAATATTTTAATAAAAATTAAGTATAAGCATATTGAAGTTAACTAATGTTTGTATATGCATTTTCTGAGGTAAATAATATAGTTCACATATATGTAATTGTATGTACATTGATGTAAATGTAGTGGTAAATATAATTAAAGCTTATTTTATGGTTTCACAGTTCATCTAAACAGTTAATGTCCTTGTGCTCCTAACTGTCAATCACCTAGTGGGGTGATTGCCAGTGGGCGGGGCATCACCTCAGAGTGGGTCATGTGACTACTAGAGAGGGGTGGATAGGTGCTGTCAGTGTAGCTGACAAAGAGACTGCAGATCCTCTGGTGAGAGCACACACCTCATTGCTGCTCCGGCCGTCGCCCACATTAGAGCTGAGTGGTATACATTGCGGCGGCCGGAGGGGGCTTAGTGTGTGAAGCCAGAGCAGAGCTTCCTGGCAGTAAAGGTGGCGTCAACGGCATTGAGGCTCAGCACTGTTCACAGAACCCGGCATCAGTGCTAGTCAAATCAACCAGCAGTATTAGAAGGGTGCGTCTGTGACAGGGAGGCGGAGAGGGTTCCTTCCTGTACCCCGAGTTATGGCAGCTCTACCTACTACAGACACAGACTCTGACAGTCACAACACAGAAGCAGCAGAGGCTCCATTCTGTGTGGCTATAAGTGTAAGGGAGAAGTTGGGGGAGTGTCGGCAGGAGGCGGAGACTGAGCAGCAGTGAGGCATTTGTAAGTGTAATACTATACTCACCCCAGCTACACCAAGGCAAAGTGACAGCCCCTGCACTGCAGCTAATATTGCATGCACTTGTAACTTCAAAGGAGTAAATATCTTAGACTAATACTTTGTAGCTATTATAGCAGCTAAGTGACAGTTAATCCAAGAAGATAAAGTACAGTATAGCTGCATAAAATATAACTGATCTCATCTACGGAGGTTCATGAACATTGTAGAGGTAGCTACATTACTCAGCTCACATAATAAGCAGAACCATCTGTGACATTGCTACCTATTGCGCCAACTCCATAACAGTTGCAGAGGGAAGAGTAGCTAACAGAACTACACACAAGTTAGTAGAAGAGTGGCAGGACCGTAGAGTGGCTGCATGTGTGACTCCATATAGTAAATGAGAGGCTCGTAACTAAGATCTAATGGAGGCAGATGAAGAGACATATGCTGCCTTTCTGGATTTTAAACAAATGTAGCTACTAATATATAAAGCAAAGTTAAAAACTGGAAAGGACATTTTTATTTGATGGTTACAGTTGAGTTTTACGGAGGAGTGAATTAAATATAAAAGGACTGAACTCTTTCCTAAAGGGGATTAAAGTAAACGCAGCTATATTGAGTACGTGAATTGTAATTTTCTGCGTGAATCATAAACATTTCTACATTCGACTAAAGAGTTTGTTAAACAGAGAAATATAACTTCAAACTCAGTTTAGGCTTACAAGGAGAAGCGACAACATACAGTACAGCACATATAGTGCTGACTAATCCTTCACAGTGGAACTAGTGAAATACTTTCTCACCGTTAACGAAACTTAAGATCTTCCTTAAAGGGCCCCAACGTAAGTGCACCGACGTTACTGCAGTACACAGTGAGACAAATTTGAACCCGGGTTTATAGTAGAGATGAGCGGGTTCGGTTTCTCTGAATCCGAACCCGCCAGAACTTCATGTTTTTTTTCACGGGTCCGAGCGACTCGGATCTTCCCGCCTTGCTCGGTTAACCCGAGCGCGCCCGAACGTCATCATGACGCTGTCGGATTCTCGCGAGGCTCGGATTCTATCGCGAGACTCGGATTCTATATAAGGAGCCGCGCGTCGCCGCCATTTTCACACGTGCATTGAGATTGATAGGGAGAGGACGTGGCTGGCGTCCTCTCCATTTAGATTATAAGAGACTGAGAGAGATTTACTGGAGCTGACTAGGAGGAGTACTGTTACTGTAGAAGTGTAGAGACTGAGTGGAGAGAGTTTACTAGTGAGGACAGTGTAGTTTACTTTATAATCCGTTCTCTGCCTGAAAAAAGCGATACACAGCACACAGTGACTCAGTCACATACCATATCTGTGTGCACTGCTCAGGCTCAGGCCAGTGTGCTGCATCATCTATTATCTATATATAATATTATATATATCTGTCTGACTGCTCAGCTCACACAGCTTATAATTGTGGGGGAGACTGGGGAGCACTACTGCAGTGCCAGTTATAGGTTATAGCAGGAGCCAGGAGTACATAATATATTATATAGTGAGTGACCACCAGACACACAGTGCAGTTTATTTAATATATCCGTTCTCTGCCTGAAAAAAGCGATACACACAGTGACTCAGTCAGTCACATACCATATCTGTGTGCACTGCTCAGGCTCAGGCCAGTGTGCTGCATCATCTATTATCTATATATAATATTATATATATCTGTCTGACTGCTCAGCTCACACAGCTTATAATTGTGGGGGAGACTGGGGAGCACTACTGCAGTGCCAGTTATAGGTTATAGCAGGAGCCAGGAGTACATAATATATTATATAGTGAGTGACCACCAGACACACAGTGCAGTTTATTTAATATATCCGTTCTCTGCCTGAAAAAAGCGATACACACAGTGACTCAGTCAGTCACATACCATATCTGTGTGCACTGCTCAGGCTCAGGCCAGTGTGCTGCATCATCTATTATCTATATATAATATTATATATATCTGTCTGACTGCTCAGCTCACACAGCTTATAATTGTGGGGGAGACTGGGGAGCACTACTGCAGTGCCAGTTATAGGTTATAGCAGGAGCCAGGAGTACATAATATATTATATAGTGAGTGACCACCAGACACACAGTGCAGTTTATTTAATATATCCGTTCTCTGCCTGAAAAAAGCGATACACACAGTGACTCAGTCAGTCACATACCATATCTGTGTGCACTGCTCAGGCTCAGGCCAGTGTGCTGCATCATCTATTATCTATATATAATATTATATATATCTGTCTGACTGCTCAGCTCACACAGCTTATAATTGTGGGGGAGACTGGGGAGCACTACTGCAGTGCCAGTTATAGGTTATAGCAGGAGCCAGGAGTACATAATATATTATATAGTGAGTGACCACCAGACACACAGTGCAGTTTATTTAATATATCCGTTCTCTGCCTGAAAAAAGCGATACACACAGTGACTCAGTCAGTCACATACCATATCTGTGTGCACTGCTCAGGCTCAGGCCAGTGTGCTGCATCATCTATATATATTATATATCTGTCTGACTGCTCAGCTCACACAGCTTATAATTGTGGGGGAGACTGGGGAGCACTACTGCAGTGCCAGTTATAGGTTATAGCAGGAGCCAGGAGTACATATTATATTAAAATTAAACAGTGCACACTTTTGCTGCAGGAGTGCCACTGCCAGTGTGACTGACCAGTGACCTGACCACACTGACCACCAGTATAGTTAGTAGTATACTTATATTGTGATTGCCTGAAAAAGTTAAACACTCGTCGTGTGACTTCACTTGTGTGTTTTTTTTTTTTTATTCTATAAAAATAAAACTCATTCTGCTGACAGACAGTGTCCAGCAGGTCCGTCATTATATAATATATAATATATACCTGTCCGGCTGCAGTAGTGATATATATATATTTTTTATATCATTTATCATCCAGTCGCAGCAGACACAGTACGGTAGTTCACGGCTGTGGCTACCTCTGTGTCTCTGCACTCGGCAGGCAGTCCGTCCATAATTGTAATACCACCTAACCGTGGATTTTTTTCATTCTTCTTTATACATACATAGTTACATAGACATCTTCTCTTTATCAACCAGTCTATATTAGCTGCAGACACAGTACAGTACGGTAGTTCACGGCTGTGGCTACCTCTGTGTCTGCACTCGGCAGGCAGTCCGTCCATAATTGTATACCACCTAACCGTGGTTTTTTTTCATTCTTCTTTATACATACATAGTTACATAGACATCTTCTCTTTATCAACCAGTCTATATTAGCTGCAGACACAGTACAGTATGGTAGTTCACGGCTGTGGCTACCTCTGTGTCTGCACTCGGCAGGCAGTCCGTCCATAATTGTATACCACCTAACCGTGGATTTTTTTCATTCTTCTTTATACATACATAGTTACATAGACATCTTCTCTTTATCAACCAGTCTATATTAGCTGCAGACACAGTACAGTACGGTAGTTCACGGCTGTGGCTACCTCTGTGTCTGCAGTCGGCAGGCAGTCCATAATTGTATACTAGTATCCATCTCCATTGTTTACCTGAGGTGCCTTTTAGTTGTGCCTATTAAAATATGGAGAACAAAAATGTTGAGGTTCCAAAATTAGGGAAAGATCAAGATCCACTTCCACCTCGTGCTGAAGCTGCTGCCACTAGTCATGGCCGAGACGATGAAATGCCAGCAACGTCGTCTGCCAAGGCCGATGCCCAATGTCATAGTACAGAGCATGTCAAATCCAAAACACCAAATATCAGAAAAAAAAGGACTCCAAAACCTAAAATAAAATTGTCGGAGGAGAAGCGTAAACTTGCCAATATGCCATTTACCACACGGAGTGGCAAGGAACGGCTGAGGCCCTGGCCTATGTTCATGGCTAGTGGTTCAGCTTCACATGAGGATGGAAGCACTCAGCCTCTCGCTAGAAAAATGAAAAGACTCAAGCTGGCAAAAGCAGCACAGCAAAGAACTGTGCATTCTTCGAAATCCCAAATCCACAAGGAGAGTCCAATTGTGTCGGTTGCGATGCCTGACCTTCCCAACACTGGACGTGAAGAGCATGCGCCTTCCACCATTTGCACGCCCCCTGCAAGTGCTGGAAGGAGCACCCGCAGTCCAGTTCCTGATAGTCAGATTGAAGATGTCAGTGTTGAAGTACACCAGGATGAGGAGGATATGGGTGTTGCTGGCGCTGGGGAGGAAATTGACCAGGAGGATTCTGATGGTGAGGTGGTTTGTTTAAGTCAGGCACCCGGGGAGACACCTGTTGTCCGTGGGAGGAATATGGCCGTTGACATGCCAGGTGAAAATACCAAAAAAATCAGCTCTTCGGTGTGGAGGTATTTCACCAGAAATGCGGACAACAGGTGTCAAGCCGTGTGTTCCCTTTGTCAAGCTGTAATAAGTAGGGGTAAGGACGTTAACCACCTCGGAACATCCTCCCTTATACGTCACCTGCAGCGCATTCATAATAAGTCAGTGACAAGTTCAAAAACTTTGGGTGACAGCGGAAGCAGTCCACTGACCAGTAAATCCCTTCCTCTTGTAACCAAGCTCACGCAAACCACCCCACCAACTCCCTCAGTGTCAATTTCCTCCTTCCCCAGGAATGCCAATAGTCCTGCAGGCCATGTCACTGGCAATTCTGACGAGTCCTCTCCTGCCTGGGATTCCTCCGATGCATCCTTGCGTGTAACGCCTACTGCTGCTGGCGCTGCTGTTGTTGCCGCTGGGAGTCGATGGTCATCCCAGAGGGGAAGTCGTAAGCCCACTTGTACTACTTCCAGTAAGCAATTGACTGTTCAACAGTCCTTTGCGAGGAAGATGAAATATCACAGCAGTCATCCTACTGCAAAGCGGATAACTGAGGCCTTGACAACTATGTTGGTGTTAGACGTGCGTCCGGTATCCGCCGTTAGTTCACAGGGAACTAGACAATTTATTGAGGCAGTGTGCCCCCGTTACCAAATACCATCTAGGTTCCACTTCTCTAGGCAGGCGATACCGAGAATGTACACGGACGTCAGAAAAAGACTCACCAGTGTCCTAAAAAATGCAGTTGTACCCAATGTCCACTTAACCACGGACATGTGGACAAGTGGAGCAGGGCAGGGTCAGGACTATATGACTGTGACAGCCCACTGGGTAGATGTATGGACTCCCGCCGCAAGAACAGCAGCGGCGGCACCAGTAGCAGCATCTCGCAAACGCCAACTCTTTCCTAGGCAGGCTACGCTTTGTATCACCGGTTTCCAGAATACGCACACAGCTGAAAACCTCTTACGGCAACTGAGGAAGATCATCGCGGAATGGCTTACCCCAATTGGACTCTCCTGTGGATTTGTGGCATCGGACAACGCCAGCAATATTGTGTGTGCATTAAATATGGGCAAATTCCAGCACGTCCCATGTTTTGCACATACCTTGAATTTGGTGGTGCAGAATTTTTTTAAAAACGACAGGGGCGTGCAAGAGATGCTGTCGGTGGCCAGAAAAATTGCGGGACACTTTCGGCGTACAGGCACCACGTACAGAAGACTGGAGCACCACCAAAAACTACTGAACCTGCCCTGCCATCATCTGAAGCAAGAAGTGGTAACGAGGTGGAATTCAACCCTCTATATGCTTCAGAGGTTGGAGGAGCAGCAAAAGGCCATTCAAGCCTATACAATTGAGCACGATATAGGAGGTGGAATGCACCTGTCTCAAGTGCAGTGGAGAATGATTTCAACGTTGTGCAAGGTTCTGATGCCCTTTGAACTTGCCACACGTGAAGTCAGTTCAGACACTGCCAGCCTGAGTCAGGTCATTCCCCTCATCAGGCTTTTGCAGAAGAAGCTGGAGGCATTGAAGAAGGAGCTAAAAGGGAGCGATTCCGCTAGGCATGTGGGACTTGTGGATGCAGCCCTTAATTCGCTTAACAAGGATTCACGGGTGGTCAATCTGTTGAAATCAGAGCACTACATTTTGGCCACCGTGCTCGATCCTAGATTTAAAGCCTACCTTGGATCTCTCTTTCCGGCAGACACAAGTCTGCTGGGGTTGAAAGACATGCTGGTGACAAAATTGTCAAGTCAAGCGGAACGCGACCTGTCAACATCTCCTCCTTCACATTCTCCCGCAACTGGGGGTGCGAGGAAAAGGCTCAGAATTCCGAGCCCACCCGCTGGCGGTGATGCAGGGCAGTCTGGAGCGACTGCTGATGCTGACATCTGGTCCGGACTGAAGGACCTGACAACGATTACGGACATGTCGTCTACTGTCACTGCATATGATTCTCTCAACATTGATAGAATGGTGGAGGATTATATGAGTGACCGCATCCAAGTAGGCACGTCACACAGTCCGTACTTATACTGGCAGGAAAAAGAGGCAATTTGGAGGCCCTTGCACAAACTGGCTTTATTCTACCTAAGTTGCCCTCCCACAAGTGTGTACTCCGAAAGAGTGTTTAGTGCCGCCGCTCACCTTGTCAGCAATCGGCGTACGAGGTTACATCCAGAAAATGTGGAGAAGATGATGTTCATTAAAATGAATTATAATCAATTCCTCCGCGGAGACATTGACCAGCAGCAATTGCCTCCACAAAGTACACAGGGAGCTGAGATGGTGGATTCCAGTGGGGACGAATTGATAATCTGTGAGGAGGGGGATGTACACGGTGATATATCGGAGGGTGAAGATGAGGTGGACATCTTGCCTCTGTAGAGCCAGTTTGTGCAAGGAGAGATTAATTGCTTCTTTTTTGGGGGGGGTCCAAACCAACCCGTCATATCAGTCACAGTCGTGTGGCAGACCCTGTCACTGAAATGATGGGTTGGTTAAAGTGTGCATGTCCTGTTTTGTTTATACAACATAAGGGTGGGTGGGAGGGCCCAAGGACAATTCCATCTTGCACCTCTTTTTTCTTTTCTTTTTCTTTGCATCATGTGCTGATTGGGGAGGGTTTTTTGGAAGGGACATCCTGCGTGACACTGCAGTGCCACTCCTAGATGGGCCCGGTGTTTGTGTCGGCCACTAGGGTCGCTAATCTTACTCACACAGTCAGCTACCTAATTGCGCCTCTTTTTTTCTTTGCGTCATGTGCTGTTTGGGGAGGGTTTTTTGGAAGGGACATCCTGCGTGACACTGCAGTGCCACTCCTAGATGGGCCCTGTGTTTGTGTCGGCCACTAGGGTCGCTAATCTTACTCACACAGCTACCTCATTGCGCCTCTTTTTTTCTTTGCGTCATGTGCTGTTTGGGGAGGGTTTTTTGGAAGGGCCATCCTGCGTGACACTGCAGTGCCACTCCTAGATGGGCCCGGTGTTTGTGTCGGCCACTAGGGTCGCTAATCTTACTCACACAGCTACCTCATTGCGCCTCTTTTTTTCTTTGCGTCATGTGCTGTTTGGGGAGGGTTTTTTGGAAGGGACATCCTGCGTGACACTGCAGTGCCACTCCTAGATGGGCCCGGTGTTTGTGTCGGCCACTAGGGTCGCTTATCTTACTCACACAGCGACCTCGGTGCAAATTTTAGGACTAAAAATAATATTGTGAGGTGTGAGGTATTCAGAATAGACTGAAAATGAGTGTAAATTATGGTTTTTGAGGTTAATAATACTTTGGGATCAAAATGACCCCCAAATTCTATGATTTAAGCTGTTTTTTAGTGTTTTTTGAAAAAAACACCCGAATCCAAAACACACCCGAATCCGACAAAAAAAATTCGGTGAGGTTTTGCCAAAACGCGTTCGAACCCAAAACACGGCCGCGGAACCGAACCCAAAACCAAAACACAAAACCCGAAAAATTTCAGGCGCTCATCTCTAGTTTATAGTTATGATTTTTGTTTTGTTTTGTTATTTGTATTTAATAGGGCATATCTATGTGTTCTACAACTACATACGGTGCAACTATTAGATAAATGTTAATGTTGGCAATGTTATTATACCTATGTGCTTACATTAAAACCTATGTACTTGTCTGTTGCATAACATTCTAGTGTAATATTCTTTGTGAAAGCAGATAAAGAATACAGGTATTCTTATACAGCAACAATTTCAGGTGTAAATGTCATGTTATTGTTTAAACTAGTACAATTGTAATCTCACATGCCTATACATAGGACACAGATTGCCTACCTATCAGGCTTACCCAAGCAAGCCAAATAGAATATAGCTTGGGTGGAGGCACATATGTATTAAGTACCCCTGGGTGGTGAGAGAGGGGTTACATTTGAAAAGCTAAAAAAAACAAGACTTCTATTAAAACAGTCCCTGTGGTACTGAAAATGACATTTGGCCTGTGCTCTGTCAGCAGTACTTTCCAGTAACCATTCATCAAATACATGAGCAAAAGACAAAAAGCACTTTTTTGACATCGCTACAGAGACATAAGCTCTTGTGTAGTTTTGGAATCAGAGCGATAGGACCTGACCAGACTCTAACAGTTACCTGGTAGAGCAGGAACATAGATGAACATGAGTTGCTATAGAAAGTACACCAAGATTCTCTCTCCTGCCAATCAAATCTAGGGGATCGGTTTATATTATATAGTCCCAGGTTTTGTAGTATTCATGTCTGCTGGCTATGGTATGTCCTATCTAATAGTTGGCCAAGCCCCTGTGGTGCCTAGCGACACCTCTTAAGCATAGGCCTCTACTGCTGCATTCCCCCGGTTGGTCCTTCATGCCCCAGTCCGATACTGACCTTGTCACTTAGAAGTTGCTCTCCTCTGCTGGAACCAAGACAAGCACATGGTCCAGAGGAGCAAATCTATATACTTCTTTCCTGTCTCTTATACTATATGCTAGAGATGAGCGGGTTCGGTTTCTTTGAATCCGAACCCGCACGAACTTCACTTTTTTTTTCACGGGTCCGAGCGACTCAGATCTTCCCGCCTTGCTCGGTTAACCCGAGCGCGCCCGAACGTCATCATGACGCTGTCGGATTCTCGCGAGACTCGGATTCTATATAAGGAGCCGCGCGTCGCCGCCATTTTCACACGTGCATTGAGATTGATAGGGAGAGGACGTGGCTGGCGTCCTCTCCATTTAGATTAGATTTAGAAGAGAGAGAGAGAGAGAGATTGCTGTGATACTGTAGATTAGAAGAGAGTGCAGACAGAGTTTAGTGACTGACGACCACAGTGACCAGTGACCACCAGAGACAGTGCAGTTGTTTGTTTTATTTAATATATCCGTTCTCTGCCTGAAAAAAACGATACACAGTCACACAGTGACTCAGTCTGTGTGCACTGCTCAGCCCAGTGTGCTGCACATCAATGTATTGTATATAAAGCTTATAATTGTGGGGGAGACTGGGGAGCACTGCAGGTTGTTATAGCAGGAGCCAGGAGTACATGATAAATAATATTATATTAAAATTAAACAGTGCACACTTTTGCTGCAGGAGTGCCACTGCCAGTGTGACTAGTGGTGACCAGTGCCTGACCACCAGTATATTAGTAGTATTGTATACTATCTCTTTATCAACCAGTCTATATTAGCAGCAGACACAGTACAGTGCGGTAGTTCACGGCTGTGGCTACCTCTGTGTCGGCACTCGGCAGGCAGTCCGTCCATCCATAATTGTATTATAATATATACCACCTAACCGTGGTTTTTTTTTCATTCTTTATACCGTCGTCATACTAGTTGTTACGAGTATACTACTATCTCTTTATCAACCAGTGTACAGTGCGGTAGTTCACGGCTGTGGCTACCTCTGTGTCGGCACTCGGCAGGCAGTCCGTCCAACCATAATTGTATTATATACCACCTAACCGTGGTTTTTTTTTCATTCTTTATACCGTCGTCATACTAGTTGTTACGAGTATACTACTATCTCTTTATCAACCAGTGTACAGTGCGGTAGTTCACGGCTGTGGCTACCTCTGTGTCGGCACTCGGCAGGCAGTCCGTCCATCCATAATTGTATTATAATATATACCACCTAACCGTGGTTTTTTTTTCATTCTTTATACCGTCGTCATACTAGTTGTTACGAGTATACTACTATCTCTTTATCAACCAGTGTACAGTGCGGTAGTTCACGGCTGTGGCTACCTCTGTGTCGGCACTCGGCAGGCAGTCCGTCCAACCATAATTGTATTATAATATATACCACCTAACCGTGGTTTTTTTTTCATTCTTTATACCGTCGTCATACTAGTTGTTACGAGTATACTACTATCTCTTTATCAACCAGTGTACAGTGCGGTAGTTCACGGCTGTGGCTACCTCTGTGTCGGCACTCGGCAGGCAGTCCGTCCAACCATAATTGTATTATATACCACCTAACCGTGGTTTTTTTTTCATTCTTTATACCGTCGTCATACTAGTTGTTACGAGTATACTACTATCTCTTTATCAACCAGTGTACAGTGCGGTAGTTCACGGCTGTGGCTACCTCTGTGTCGGCACTCGGCAGGCAGTCCGTCCATCCATAATTGTATTATAATATATACCACCTAACCGTGGTTTTTTTTTCATTCTTTATACCGTCGTCATACTAGTTGTTACGAGTATACTACTATCTCTTTATCAACCAGTGTACAGTGCGGTAGTTCACGGCTGTGGCTACCTCTGTGTCGGCACTCGGCAGGCAGTCCGTCCAACCATAATTGTATTATAATATATACCACCTAACCGTGGTTTTTTTTTCATTCTTTATACCGTCGTCATACTAGTTGTTACGAGTATACTACTATCTCTTTATCAACCAGTGTACAGTGCGGTAGTTCACGGCTGTGGCTACCTCTGTGTCGGCACTCGGCAGGCAGTCCGTCCAACCATAATTGTATTATATACCACCTAACCGTGGTTTTTTTTTCATTCTTTATACCGTCGTCATACTAGTTGTTACGAGTATACTACTATCTCTTTATCAACCAGTGTACAGTGCGGTAGTTCACGGCTGTGGCTACCTCTGTGTCGGCACTCGGCAGGCAGTCCGTCCAACCATAATTGTATTATATACCACCTAACCGTGGTTTTTTTTTCATTCTTTATACCGTCGTCATACTAGTTGTTACGAGTATACTACTATCTCTTTATCAACCAGTGTACAGTGCGGTAGTTCACGGCTGTGGCTACCTCTGTGTCGGCACTCGGCAGGCAGTCCGTCCATCCATAATTGTATTATAATATATACCACCTAACCGTGGTTTTTTTTTCATTCTTTATACCGTCGTCATACTAGTTGTTACGAGTATACTACTATCTCTTTATCAACCAGTGTACAGTGCGGTAGTTCACGGCTGTGGCTACCTCTGTGTCGGCACTCGGCAGGCAGTCCGTCCAACCATAATTGTATTATAATATATACCACCTAACCGTGGTTTTTTTTTCATTCTTTATACCGTCGTCATACTAGTTGTTACGAGTATACTACTATCTCTTTATCAACCAGTGTACAGTGCGGTAGTTCACGGCTGTGGCTACCTCTGTGTCGGCACTCGGCAGGCAGTCCGTCCAACCATAATTGTATTATATACCACCTAACCGTGGTTTTTTTTTCATTCTTTATACCGTCGTCATACTAGTTGTTACGAGTATACTACTATCTCTTTATCAACCAGTGTACAGTGCGGTAGTTCACGGCTGTGGCTACCTCTGTGTCGGCACTCGGCAGGCAGTCCGTCCATCCATAATTGTATTATAATATATACCACCTAACCGTGGTTTTTTTTTCATTCTTTATACCGTCGTCATACTAGTTGTTACGAGTATACTACTATCTCTTTATCAACCAGTGTACAGTGCGGTAGTTCACGGCTGTGGCTACCTCTGTGTCGGCACTCGGCAGGCAGTCCGTCCAACCATAATTGTATTATAATATATACCACCTAACCGTGGTTTTTTTTTCATTCTTTATACCGTCGTCATACTAGTTGTTACGAGTATACTACTATCTCTTTATCAACCAGTGTACAGTGCGGTAGTTCACGGCTGTGGCTACCTCTGTGTCGGCACTCGGCAGGCAGTCCGTCCAACCATAATTGTATTATATACCACCTAACCGTGGTTTTTTTTTCATTCTTTATACCGTCGTCATACTAGTTGTTACGAGTATACTACTATCTCTTTATCAACCAGTGTACAGTGCGGTAGTTCACGGCTGTGGCTACCTCTGTGTCGGCACTCGGCAGGCAGTCCGTCCAACCATAATTGTATTATATACCACCTAACCGTGGTTTTTTTTTCATTCTTTATACCGTCGTCATACTAGTTGTTACGAGTATACTACTATCTCTTTATCAACCAGTGTACAGTGCGGTAGTTCACGGCTGTGGCTACCTCTGTGTCGGCACTCGGCAGGCAGTCCGTCCATCCATAATTGTATTATAATATATACCACCTAACCGTGGTTTTTTTTTCATTCTTTATACCGTCGTCATACTAGTTGTTACGAGTATACTACTATCTCTTTATCAACCAGTGTACAGTGCGGTAGTTCACGGCTGTGGCTACCTCTGTGTCGGCACTCGGCAGGCAGTCCGTCCAACCATAATTGTATTATAATATATACCACCTAACCGTGGTTTTTTTTTAATTCTTTATACCGTCGTCATACTAGTTGTTACGAGTATACTACTATCTCTTTATCAACCAGTGTACAGTGCGGTAGTTCACGGCTGTGGCTACCTCTGTGTCGGCACTCGGCAGGCAGTCCGTCCAACCATAATTGTATTATAATATATACCACCTAACCGTGGTTTTTTTTTCATTCTTTATACCGTCGTCATACTAGTTGTTACGAGTATACTACTATCTCTTTATCAACCAGTGTACAGTGCGGTAGTTCACGGCTGTGGCTACCTCTGTGTCGGCACTCGGCAGGCAGTCCGTCCAACCATAATTGTATTATATACCACCTAACCGTGGTTTTTTTTTCATTCTTTATACCGTCGTCATACTAGTTGTTACGAGTATACTACTATCTCTTTATCAACCAGTGTACAGTGCGGTAGTTCACGGCTGTGGCTACCTCTGTGTCGGCACTCGGCAGGCAGTCCGTCCAACCATAATTGTATTATAATATATACCACCTAACCGTGGTTTTTTTTTTCATTCTTTATACCGTCGTCATACTAGTTGTTACGAGTATACTACTATCTCTTTATCAACCAGTGTACAGTGCGGTAGTTCACGGCTGTGGCTACCTCTGTGTCGGCACTCGGCAGGCAGTCCGTCCAACCATAATTGTATTATATACCACCTAACCGTGGTTTTTTTTTCATTCTTTATACCGTCGTCATACTAGTTGTTACGAGTATACTACTATCTCTTTATCAACCAGTGTACAGTGCGGTAGTTCACGGCTGTGGCTACCTCTGTGTCGGCACTCGGCAGGCAGTCCGTCCAACCATAATTGTATTATATACCACCTAACCGTGGTTTTTTTTTCATTCTTTATACCGTCGTCATACTAGTTGTTACGAGTATACTACTATCTCTTTATCAACCAGTGTACAGTGCGGTAGTTCACGGCTGTGGCTACCTCTGTGTCGGCACTCGGCAGGCAGTCCGTCCAACCATAATTGTATTATATACCACCTAACCGTGGTTTTTTTTTCATTCTTTATACCGTCGTCATACTAGTTGTTACGAGTATACTACTATCTCTTTATCAACCAGTGTACAGTGCGGTAGTTCACGGCTGTGGCTACCTCTGTGTCGGCACTCGGCAGGCAGTCCGTCCATCCATAATTGTAATATATACCACCTAACCGTGGTTTTTTTATACCACCTAACCGTGGCAGTCCGTCCATAATTGTATACTAGTATCCAATCCATCCATCTCCATTGTTTACCTGAGGTGCCTTTTAGTTCTGCCTATAAAATATGGAGAACAAAAAAGTTGAGGTTCCAAAATTAGGGAAAGATCAAGATCCACTTCCACCTCGTGCTGAAGCTGCTGCCACTAGTCATGGCCGAGACGATGAAATGCCAGCAACGTCGTCTGCCAAGGCCGATGCCCAATGTCATAGTACAGAGCATGTCAAATCCAAAACACCAAATATCAGAAAAAAAAGGACTCCAAAACCTAAAATAAAATTGTCGGAGGAGAAGCGTAAACTTGCCAATATGCCATTTACCACACGGAGTGGCAAGGAACGGCTGAGGCCCTGGCCTATGTTCATGGCTAGTGGTTCAGCTTCACATGAGGATGGAAGCACTCAGCCTCTCGCTAGAAAACTGAAAAGACTCAAGCTGGCAAAAGCACCGCAAAGAACTGTGCGTTCTTTGAAATCCCAAATCCACAAAGAGAGTCCAATTGTGTCGGTTGCGATGCCTGACCTTCCCAACACTGGACGTGAAGAGCATGCGCCTTCCACCATTTGCACGCCCCCTGCAAGTGCTGGAAGGAGCACCCGCAGTCCAGTTCCTGATAGTCAGATTGAAGATGTCAGTGTTGAAGTACACCAGGATGAGGAGGATATGGGTGTTGCTGGCGCTGGGGAGGAAATTGACCAGGAGGATTCTGATGGTGAGGTGGTTTGTTTAAGTCAGGCACCCGGGGAGACACCTGTTGTCCGTGGGAGGAATATGGCCGTTGACATGCCAGGTGAAAATACCAAAAAAATCAGCTCTTCGGTGTGGAGGTATTTCACCAGAAATGCGGACAACAGGTGTCAAGCCGTGTGTTCCCTTTGTCAAGCTGTAATAAGTAGGGGTAAGGACGTTAACCACCTCGGAACATCCTACCTTATACGTCACCTGCAGCGCATTCATAATAAGTCAGTGACAAGTTCAAAAACTTTGGGTGACAGCGGAAGCAGTCCACTGACCAGTAAATCCCTTCCTCTTGTAACCAAGCTCACGCAAACCACCCCACCAACTCCCTCAGTGTCAATTTCCTCCTTCCCCAGGAATGCCAATAGTCCTGCAGGCCATGTCACTGGCAAGTCTGACGAGTCCTCTCCTGCCTGGGATTCCTCCGATGCATCCTTGCGTGTAACGCCTACTGCTGCTGGCGCTGCTGTTGTTGCCGCTGGGAGTCGATGGTCATCCCAGAGGGGAAGTCGTAAGCCCACTTGTACTACTTCCAGTAAGCAATTGACTGTTCAACAGTCCTTTGCGAGGAAGATGAAATATCACAGCAGTCATCCTACTGCAAAGCGTATAACTGAGTCCTTGACAACTATGTTGGTGTTAGACGTGCGTCCGGTATCCGCCGTTAGTTCACAGGGAACTAGACAATTTATTGAGGCAGTGTGCCCCCGTTACCAAATACCATCTAGGTTCCACTTCTCTAGGCAGGCGATACCGAGAATGTACACGGACGTCAGAAAAAGACTCACCAGTCTCCTAAAAAATGCAGTTGTACCCAATGTCCACTTAACCACGGACATGTGGACAAGTGGAGCAGGGCAGGGTCAGGACTATATGACTGTGACAGCCCACTGGGTAGATGTATGGACTCCCGCCGCAAGAACAGCAGCGGCGGCACCAGTAGCAGCATCTCGCAAACGCCAACTCTTTCCTAGGCAGGCTACGCTTTGTATCACCGCTTTCCAGAATACGCACACAGCTGAAAACCTCTTACGGCAACTGAGGAAGATCATCGCGGAATGGCTTACCCCAATTGGACTCTCCTGTGGATTTGTGGCATCGGACAACGCCAGCAATATTGTGTGTGCATTAAATATGGGCAAATTCCAGCACGTCCCATGTTTTGCACATACCTTGAATTTGGTGGTGCAGAATTTTTTTAAAAACGACAGGGGCGTGCAAGAGATGCTGTCGGTGGCCAGAAAAATTGCGGGACACTTTCGGCGTACAGGCACCACGTACAGAAGACTGGAGCACCACCAAAAACTACTGAACCTGCCCTGCCATCATCTGAAGCAAGAAGTGGTAACGAGGTGGAATTCAACCCTCTATATGCTTCAGAGGTTGGAGGAGCAGCAAAAGGCCATTCAAGCCTATACAATTGAGCACGATATAGGAGATGGAATGCACCTGTCTCAAGTGCAGTGGAGAATGATTTCAACGTTGTGCAAGGTTCTGATGCCCTTTGAACTTGCCACACGTGAAGTCAGTTCAGACACTGCCAGCCTGAGTCAGGTCATTCCCCTCATCAGGCTTTTGCAGAAGAAGCTGGAGGCATTGAAGAAGGAGCTAAAAGGGAGCGATTCCGCTAGGCATGTGGGACTTGTGGATGCAGCCCTTAATTCGCTTAACAAGGATTCACGGGTGGTCAATCTGTTGAAATCAGAGCACTACATTTTGGCCACCGTGCTCGATCCTAGATTTAAAGCCTACCTTGGATCTCTCTTTCCGGCAGACACAGGTCTGCTGGGGTTGAAAGACCTGCTGGTGACAAAATTGTCAAGTCAAGCGGAACGCGACCTGTCAACATCTCCTCCTTCACATTCTCCCGCAACTGGGGGTGCGAGGAAAAGGCTCAGAATTCCGAGCCCACCCGTCTGGAGCGACTGCTGATGCTGACATCTGGTCCGGACTGAAGGACCTGACAACGATTACGGACATGTCGTCTACTGTCACTGCATATGATTCTCTCAACATTGATAGAATGGTGGAGGATTATATGAGTGACCGCATCCAAGTAGGCACGTCACACAGTCCGTACTTATACTGGCAGGAAAAAGAGGCAATTTGGAGGCCCTTGCACAAACTGGCTTTATTCTACCTAAGTTGCCCTCCCACAAGTGTGTACTCCGAAAGAGTGTTTAGTGCCGCCGCTCACCTTGTCAGCAATCGGCGTACGAGGTTACATCCAGAAAATGTGGAGAAGATGATGTTCATTAAAATGAATTATAATCAATTCCTCCGCGGAGACATTGACCAGCAGCAATTGCCTCCACAAAGTACACAGGGAGCTGAGATGGTGGATTCCAGTGGGGACGAATTGATAATCTGTGAGGAGGGGGATGTACACGGTGATATATCGGAGGGTGAAGATGAGGTGGACATCTTGCCTCTGTAGAGCCAGTTTGTGCAAGGAGAGATTAATTGCTTCTTTTTTGGGGGGGGTCCAAACCAACCCGTCATATCAGTCACAGTCGTGTGGCAGACCCTGTCACTGAAATGATGGGTTGGTTAAAGTGTGCATGTCCTGTTTTGTTTATACAACATAAGGGTGGGTGGGAGGGCCCAAGGATAATTCCATCTTGCACCTCTTTTTTCTTTTCTTTTTCTTTGCATCATGTGCTGATTGGGGAGGGTTTTTTGGAAGGGACATCCTGCGTGACACTGCAGTGCCACTCCTAGATGGGCCCGGTGTTTGTGTCGGCCACTAGGGTCGCTAATCTTACTCACACAGCTACCTCATTGCGCCTCTTTTTTTCTTTGCGTCATGTGCTGTTTGGGGAGGGTTTTTTGGAAGGGACATCCTGCGTGACACTGCAGTGCCACTCCTAGATGTGCCCGGTGTTTGTGTCGGCCACTAGGGTCGCTAATCTTACTCACACAGCTACCTCATTGCGCCTCTTTTTTTCTTTGCGTCATGTGCTGTTTGGGGAGGGTTTTTTGGAAGGGACATCCTGCGTGACACTGCAGTGCCACTCCTAGATGGGCCCGGTGTTTGTGTCGGCCACTAGGGTCGCTAATCTTACTCACACAGTCAGCTACCTCATTGCGCCTCTTTTTTTCTTTGCGTCATGTGCTGTTTGGGGAGGGTTTTTTGGAAGGGCCATCCTGCGTGACACTGCAGTGCCACTCCTAGATGGGCCCGGTGTTTGTGTCGGCCACTAGGGTCGCTAATCTTACTCACACAGCTACCTCATTGCGCCTCTTTTTTTCTTTGCGTCATGTGCTGTTTGGGGAGGGTTTTTTGGAAGGGCCATCCTGCGTGACACTGCAGTGCCACTCCTAGATGGGCCCGGTGTTTGTGTCGGCCACTAGGGTCGCTAATCTTACTCACACAGCTACCTCATTGCGCCTCTTTTTTTCTTTGCGTCATGTGCTGTTTGGGGAGGGTTTTTTGGAAGGGACATCCTGCGTGACACTGCAGTGCCACTCCTAGATGGGCCCGGTGTTTGTGTCGGCCACTAGGGTCGCTTATCTTACTCACACAGCGACCTCGGTGCAAATTTTAGGACTAAAAATAATATTGTGAGGTGTGAGGTATTCAGAATAGACTGAAAATGAGTGTAAATTATGGTTTTTGAGGTTAATAATACTTTGGGATCAAAATGACCCCCAAATTCTATGATTTAAGCTGTTTTTTAGTGTTTTTGGAAAAAAACACCCGAATCCAAAACACACCCGAATCCGACAAAAATAATTCGGTGAGGTTTTGCCAAAACGCGTTCGAACCCAAAACACGGCCGCGGAACCGAACCCAAAACCAAAACACAAAACCCGAAAAATTTCAGGCGCTCATCTCTACTATATGCAGCAGGTAGCTAGATCCATGGAACTCCTTATCTATATAGTCTGTTACATAACAGTGTAGTCACGGGGTGATGGCTGGCACTGTCCACTAACACTAAAATATTCCCGTCCCAACAGGAAGATTTTTCCATAGGATCAGTTAAGGCTATATCTATCTTGCCAAAGGGTATTTTTATAATAGGTAAATGAGCCATATTATTCTGGAGAAGTGGTCCGAGAGCAGTATGCTGACACTATGGACACATCCTTAGGTGCCCCACCGTAAATAATAATAAAAAAAACCAGAGATTTTCTCTACCCACAAAAATGGCCATTATGTGCGATGATTAAGACCCGAAACCATTTTCCAACATGTTTTAGGATCCACCAGTGGTTGCTTAATATCCTCTTTCTTTTCCTACTTTGTAGCCATGTAAGACAATAAAAGTTTAGTAGTGAATTCTACCAGCTTCCCATCAATAATTTTTACATTCTTTTTATTTTTTTTTACTCTAGAAAGTGAGGGATATTTCCATTGTTCTGAAGCAAGCTTGTCTTTATCCACTGCAAGGTCAGGCATGCTTTCATTCAGCTGGTCCATGTTACTTTCATAAACTGCAGGAGATTTAACGCTTCACGCGGTGAAGTCAGTATCAGCCTCTTGTGTTTTCCCTGCTGAAAATGGAAATTGAATTCTTAATGAATCCGCCTGGACACTCACTTCTTGACTGGCCTTTAAGCCACTTTTTGCCTTGCTTCTTTTTTTTTCTTTTTTTTGGGGGGGCATCCTGTTTTCTTGTTTTTACTTATTTATTATATCTTTGATATGTTAATTTTGATTTACAGCATAGATTACTGCTTTGTGTTACATTGCTACGCCTGTGTATTAGTGCTTTGTTTCTACAAGTCCCAATAGCCTGGCACTGAATTAAGTGACAAATAAAACCATAGTGCCTTCCCCCACTTAACATAGGTCCAGGTTTACACATGACTCTGAGGCAGCACTCACTGGATTCGTACAGGAAAATTTGTATTCCCAACAAACCTTTAACACAACATGAAAGTCATGGGAATAAGTCAGGTCAACGTTTCATAATGATAGTGTCCTTTCCTCAGTATTACACACACAGTTTTAATATTTAGAAACCTAGAAATATAGGTGAACCCTGAGGAAGATGTATGTAATACACTGAAACGTTGGTTTTTAAAGCAACTTCATCATGTTGTTTTTATTCTGTCCTGCCTGTAGTATATATATCACCCAGACTCACTCACTGGACACTGACATGGACTCTGGTTGAGCTGCGCTAATATGCTGCAGGGGGTGGTCTTCTGTATGCCGACGGTCGGGCTCCCGGCGCTCAGTATACTGACGCCGGGAGCCCGACAGCCGGCATACCGACACTTATTTTCCCACGTGGGGGTCCACGACCCCCATAGAGGGAGAATAAAATAGTGTGGCGCGCGTAGCGCGCCACCGTGCCCGTAGCGTGGCGAGCGCAGCGAGCCCGCAAGGGGCTCATTTGCGCTCGCCACACTGTCGGTAAGCCGGCGGTCGGGCTCCCGGCGCCGGTATGCTGGTCGCCGGGAGCCCGACCGCCGGCCAGCCGTAGTGAACCCGCTGCAGGTGCATGGTGGCAGATAGAGGGCGGAATTCAATTGATTATTGCGCCCAATCTCCCATGTAAAGTGACGGGAGATTGAGAGGGAAATATTAAATTGTGTGTCTTTATCACACTGATCGTGCCCATGGCCCATGTGCTTGTGGACGCGATCGCAAAAAGTGCCGTTTGGGCACCCAAACAGGTCACTTTCCACACATTGCAGCTCACCACCCTGGGGCTGAAATGCAGGTGCCGTTAGCCATCGAGCCCGAATGGAGCTACAATTGAATAACTCTGTTTGGAAGCCATCTAGTGGCTGCTGGCAGAAAAACCGTTTTAATTCCGCCCATTGGGGGTAATTCCAAGTTGATCGAAGCAGGAAATTTTTTAGCACTTGGACAAAACCATGTGCACTGGGGGTGGGGGGCAGATATAACATTTGCAGAGAGAGTTAGATTTGGGTGGGTTATTTTATTTCTGTGCAGGGTAAATACTGGCTGCTTTATTTTTACACTGCAAATTAGATTGCAGATTGAACACACCACACACAAATCTAACTCTCTCTGCACATGTTATATCTGCCTCCCCTGCAGTGCACATGGTTTTGCCCAATTGCTAACAGAATTCCTGCTGCGATCAACTTGGAATTACCCCCATTGTCTCTATGCCAGATATACAGTATGCACATAGTTCTTTCAATTTTGTTAAATATTTATTATCACTTTAATCTGCTTTACTTTAATTATTCTGTACATCTGTACTTGTCGTAATTACCAACAGGGGGCAGCCTCTTGCTGACCACTGTGAGGAAAACTGGAAATGGATTCTGCTGTCATCAATTTTAACAACTTTGATTGTTGTAATGGATGAAGGCGAAGCAATCACAAAGCGCTGTATGAAAGAGAATTATGTCCTGTATTCTGTTGTTTCCTAGTTAATTAATAGCATTGTTTTCAGACAATCCTATATCCTGCACAACACAATCCTTGAGTATGCCGGCAAAGAGCTTGAAGTACTTCTGTATGCAGTGCCGAAATAATTACCCGTCACAACAGATCCTGAACCGCTGGAATAAAGACACTCACCATAAATCATCACGCTACGTCTTCTGGGCATAATTGCTATTAGATTTTATTTGATTTTATTGTTCTCTCTTTCTTGCTGGTGGCACCTGCCAGTGGTTTCATTACAGGAGGAGAGGACAGATGATACAGCACTAGTGCATAGGTTGCGTTTCACTAGGCCTCAGAGGGGCATATCTATCACCATCACATTTTTTATGTGGATGTTATCATTTTCTTTGGCCTAAATTTGCCTTGTAAAAATTAATATATTGACGCAAATTTATTATGAGGCTTTTGCCGGGAGGCAGGCTCCACAAAGAGCTTATCCTGGCAAAGAGCAGGAAGCAGACTGAAAGCTCTGCTCCCCGCTTCAGGTCCCAGGCAGACAATGCGTATGTGAGGCCGTTGGCCGGCGCATGCATCACGAGAGCAAGTGGAGGGGGATCCGGAGGAACCTTCTCCAGTAAAATGTGCAATATAGTGGCCATAGGCTAAATCCAACAGCATAGCAGCCTTCATAGACACCTATGGTGTAATGGTGGCCAGACCTTCCTCCGAGGACAAGTTGCCCATAGCAATGAATGAGATTCTAGCTCTCATTTTATAGTATGCACTAGGTAAATGTTAGCTAAACGCTGATTAGTTGATGTAGGCAATTTTTCCACTTGTTGTCTTTAGAAGGGTTGATACACCCCCACCTTTAAGACTCATTTATAAATTACAAAACATGTAGGACCATATTGTTTATTTAAACACATGTGGCTACTTGCCTGCCCAGTGCCCACTCATCACATTCCAAGGTGCGCACCCACATTTGTGGACTGGTGGTATAGTGGTATGGAACAAAATGGAGTCTAATCCTCCATTTTATTTTTGCTGTTATCATTTTATTGTGTTGTTTAGTCCAAAACCCACGAACAGACAGGACTGGAAAGTCCCGTGATACTAAATGTCTTGTGGTTTAACTGTTTTGTTCTGCTGGTACTTGCACCTGCTTTGAAACTGCATTTGTAAACCGTTAAATATGCTTTAGCCCAGGGGTGAGCAACCTTTATTCTACCAAGGGCCATTTGGATATTTATAAAATCCTTCGGGGGCCATACAAAAATTATCAACTTAAAAATTACCCTGCCCCCAGTAGTTATGCCCCTTAGTGGTACTGAGTGTGCGCGCCAAAAAATGGGTGTGGCCAATTAAAATGGGACGTGATACACATATGCCCCCAATAGTGCAGTGCCAGATACACATACGCCAGTGCAGTGCCAGATACACATATGCCATCACAGTGCCAGATACACAAATGCCCCACAGTGCCAGATACACAAATGCCCCCACAGTGCCAGATACACAAATGCAGATACACAAATGCCCCACAGTGCCAGATACACAAATGCCCCCACAGTGCCAGATACACAAATGCCCCCACAGTGCCAGATACACAAATGCCCCCACAGTGCCAGATACACAAGTGCCCCCACAGTGCCAGATACACAAATGCCCCCACAGTGCCAGACACATTGCCCCACAAGGAAGCTGCACCACAGCAAGCCTCTTGTACCGTCAGTATTTCCTGATTTATCCAGCTCATCTGTGCAGATTGAGGACAGGGTTTCTGGATACCAAACTTTTTTGAAAGTATAAACATCCTAGTGATATTTGGTGGACCCCCTCATTCAAAGTAAAGCATTCGTTACCTCTACTAACAAGAAATAAAGACACGGAGACTTGAATTTGGAAGAAAAATTGCTAGCTATTTATTTGACCCTAACCATCGCAAACCTGTAAATGAAAACTTAGTTAAGATACCGATTCAGCCGGCATATGGTGGCAGAAAAAAGAACGGCTCTATTAAACTAACGCTAACCTTAAAAGCTAAAATTCGAAACCATCCTAATTTAACTACAAACTATCAGAATCGGTAATAGGTGACAACTCAACCCCCACAGTGACTACCCACCCTGATGGGTGCCCTGCCGCTGCCTCCCGGGCGGGTGGTCGAGCGGCCAATAAGTCGATGGAGGTGAGTGCACCTAAACCACACCAAACTGTAAATCACTACAGCTAACCATACAACTACAAACTGCCGTTCTTTTCCGCCAATAAATAGCCAACGATAAAACCAGCCAAGCAATTCAACGCCAAGGCACTCCGTGCCAGAACCTCTATCAACAGGGCGGGAGGGCGGGAAGGCAATTCACCAACAAGAGAGGGCAAAATGGCCCAGCCTTCCCTATATATATTAACCCTCCCCTTTTCCAAAGGCTGTACTTTCCTCACAACTAGGTCCACCCCCAGAGCCGGCCCTAACCAATATGATGCCCTAGGCAAGATTTTGGCTGGTGCCCCCTAGCACCGCTGCTAGTTCTGCAGAAGATGCCTGGCATGAGTCAACTGTCAGCTCTGCTAACGTCGGGTGCCTTTTGTTTATGAAAATGCATCATATTATTTACATTACTATGTGGCTAGGATGCACAAGCAGCTTCTGCTGATTAAAATGATATGCGGCATGCCTATATTCTGTGTGCGACTGTGGCTGTATCTGCATACGAAATGCTACATTACAGTGATTTTCAGGAATACACTGTAACGTAGCATTTCGTATGCAGATACAGCCACAGTCACACACAGAATATAGGCATGCCGCATATCATTTTAATCAGCAGAAGCTGCTGGTGCCCCTAAGCATACCAAATGCCCTAGGCAGTTGCCTAGTTTGCCTATGCCTAAGGTCGGCTCTGTCCACCCCTCACAAGATGTTTAACTCATTCCTTTCCTATGTAGTCAATTCTCTCTCCTAAACATCCTAGTGATATTTGGTGGACCCCCTCATTCAAAGTAAAGCATTCGTTACCTCTACTAACAAGAAATAAAGACACGGAGACTTGAATTTGGCAGAAAAATTGCTAGCTATTTATTTGACCCTAACCATCGCAAACCTGTAAATGAAAACTTAGTTAAGATACCGGTTCAGCCGGTATATGGTGGCAGAAAAAAGAACGGCTCTATTAAACTAACGCTAACCTTAAAAGCTAAAATTCGAAACCATCCTAATTTAACTACAAACTATCAAAATCGGTAATAGGTGACAACTCAACCCCCACAGTGACTACCCACCCTGATGGGTGCCCTGCCGCTGCCACCCGGACAGGTGGTCGAGCGGCCAATAAGTCGATGGAAATCACTACAGCTAACCATACAACTACAAACTGCCGTTCTTTTCCGCCAACAGCGAAAGACTCTTCCCCAGAGCCTTCGCACCGCCACCATAACCTCACCCTAACTCCTGCAACACTAAACACAGATCCTCCAGGAAAAGCATCATCCCCTCATTGGATAGATGCACACCATCAGGCCGAAAAAGGTGACTGTCTCGGAACCGAATCCTAGGGTGGCGAACTACCTTGCCTCCGTGGGACAGGACCCACTTCGCCACCGCTCCATTCACCTTCTTTCTGGCCTCATCAATCAGGCGACCGTCCGCCACACCTCGCCAACTCAACCTTGGCACCATCAAGGAGAACACCAATACGCAATTGGTCCATGCCGCGGCCACACTTGCCAGATCCTGTATCATGGCCCACCGCAACTCCAAAGATCCTCTTCCCCAGGTCGTTGCCACCTAGATGGACAACCAGCACCCTAGGGACTCCATGCTTGCTGGCCTGACTGACAAGTCTATTCCTCAGATCTTTCCACATCATCCCTCGCCAACCAAGCCAACGAACTCCCTGAGCCCTAGGAAACATCTGAGCCCCCTCCGAGGCCAAAAACTTGGCGGCCCAATACACATAAGAGTGGCCAACCACCCAAATAGCCAAGTCATCTTCAAACCAACCTGAAGAGGAGGAAAAGGGGGGTAAAATTGGTTACTAATTATCTATACCATCATTATTAAATGCATTAACCTGAAGGATCTGCCAAAAAAGAAAATTTTTAGTTCTCGTTTATTGCAGAAGTCACGGCCTAGCCGATCTGCACAAGCTTCTAGCCAATTTGAAGCGGACATAAACACACAATGGGAAAATCAAATAAAAATAAGAAATTAAATGGGTGGGGGGGGGGGGGGGGGGTAGTGGGGTATAAAAAAGGGGAAAACATGTAAGAACTCAGCTGGAGGTGAAAGCGTAAAAACCTGCTGAGGGACTTTGATTAGAACTGATCAGCCGAATTGTGGATTAGAATTCAGTCCGTCAAGTCAGGCAAAAAATCGCAAAAGAACTCCAGACCCCCGCTGCCGGCTCATGCCAGCAGCGGCGAGTGGCTAATCCCTGAGTAGGATAAAACAGGCAAACAAACGAACGCACAACACAAGAACGTACTGAAATGTAACAACATGGTTATAACAACTATAATTAAACAAAAACCACGCGCAATCCAACCTCTCATGCGACGGGGCGAATATATCGTCTGTAACTGGACGACTTCCATCGCCCCACCGCCTGGATTTCAGCCATGGAAAATCCCGCCGACGCAGCCGACGTCGCAGCCCCTATTCGGAAGGAATGCGTCCCGAAAGCAGCGGGTGGAAGGCCCAAGCTCACCAGACAACGACCCAGCATCCAACGAAATTGATATTTCGTCACCGGCAGCCCGTCATAATGCAGCAGCCATGACCCCCTCCTGACGTGTCGTACCGCCTCATATTGCACTGCCAACCTTACTGGGCAAATGATCTCCTCAAGTGCCGAAACCAAGGTGACCCATCGACCTCTCCCCACTTGGTCCGTCTTAGAGTGACGCAATCTGCATAGCAAGGACCTCTCACCCACCACCACGTCCCCGACAAGCATGCGCGAATCTGCTCGCTTAGAAGGCGCTACCAATTCCGAAACCCTAAAGGCCCCGTGGTAAGCCATGGAGAACGCCAAACTAAACAACAGCGACTCAAACATGGACGACGCGATACCTCCAACTGCCCTGATGACAGCCGGCAGCAAAGCCGCATCAATGGGCCGCCTCTTGTCAGGCGGCGGCGGCGCGACGCGCGCCCATCCTTTCATTGCCTTCAGCAAAATCCCACTTTTCGTCACGTCAGGGACACCCTTGATTTTGCTGAAAAACGAAATACCAGCCAAGTACCGGGATACCACCGCCCTAGACCTACCCGAAACATACAGCTGCCAAATAAAAGAAAGCATCATCTGATGCCCGCTCTTACCTTGCTGATTTCGTCCTCGAACAAACTCCTCCCACTCGCTCCAAGCTTGTCCGTAAGCCTTCAGCGTGGTTGGCGCGACTGACCGCAACGCTAGACCCTCCAGTCCGGCCCGATCACCTGCCAGACATAACCGGGACAATGAACACCCTGCTTGTTGGCCTCGGGTGCCAACAACCAAAACCTTTCCCACTGCCCTTGTGACAATGCGTCGGCAATTCCGTTCTCCAGACCAGGCACATGCTGCGCGCGGAACCACAGGTTCCTACGTAGGCATGTCAATAGCAACTGTCCCAGCACCCTCAGAACCACCAGCGACTTCGCCCTCTGGTTATTTATCGCATGTACCACGCCCAGATTGTCACACCTGAACAAGATGCTGCGATGAGCCAACCGTTCGCCCCAAACCTCCAGCGCCACCATAATGGGGAAAAGCTCAAGAAGCAAAAGGTCCTTAGTTAAACCCTCGCGATGCCATTCCGCCGGCCACGAGGCCGCGCACCAAGATCCCTCCAGATAGCAACCGAATCCAGAGGCACCCGCTGCGTCGGTGAACAGCTGCAACCTAGCGCTGTCGACCGTTGGGGCCTGCCATATACACACCCCGTTGAAATCCTCCAGGAACGAGGCCCATACGGCCAAATCCCTTTTAATCTCGGAGGACAACCGCACGAAATGGTGTGGTCTGGCACACCCCGCAGTCGCCCTTTCCAGCTTCCGGCAGAAAACCCTGCCCATCGGGATTACCCGACAAGCAAAGTTCAACATGCCCAGCAAGGACTGCGCCTGCCGCAGTGTGACTTTACGCGACCCCTCGAACCGGCAAATAGCGACGCGGAGCTTCACCACCTTGTCCCGAGGCAGTCGACACGATCCCGCCACCGTGTCAATCTCAATCCCCAAAAATGACAAACAGGAGGCCGGTCCCTCTGTTTTTTCCTTGGCCACGGGAACGCCGAAGTGGAAAACAGAGCTCAGATGCTGAAAAGCAAGTCGCCGCACCGCGATGAATTTGCCGGACCCACACACAGGAAGTCATCGAGGTAATGGGCGACCCCGTGACCCCCTGACGAAGACTCCACGCACCAATGTAGAAACGTGCTAAACCGTTCGAAAAACTAGCATGAAACGGAACATCCCATCGGCAAACATTTGTCGATGAAATACTCCGCTCCAATCCGAAAACCCATAAAATGGAATGAGTCCGGATGTAACGGCAGCAACCGAAAAGCGGACTCAACATCAATCCTAGCCATGAGGGCCCCAGTCCCGTAACTGCGGACCAGCTCCAACGCCTCGTCAAACGACTGATACACCACCGAGCAATGACCCGGCGGTATCGCGTCATTGACCGACGCCCCCGACGGGTAAGAAAGATGCTGAATGAGCCGAAAAGCGCCTGGTGTCTTCTTGGGAACCACCCCCACTGGAGAGATGACCAAACCCTCCACCGGGGGTGAGATAAACGGTCCCTCCATCCTGCCCAACCTGACCTCCTTATCCACTTTCTCCCGCAGCACCAACGGCAAGGCTCGGGCAGACTGGAGGTTCCGCTGGGCCCGAACCGACACCTCGCTCGCAACAGGCAAGCGAAAACCAAAACGAAAACCGGAAAACAGAGATTTCGCATCCGCCCTATTTGGATACCAATCCAACCACTTGCCCATCGTCTCCAAATTAATTGGCGTTGGAGCTCTGCGGAGCGCTCCCGCCCGCGGCCTGTCTGGGGTAAGTTTGCTTACCCCGGGCACCCTGACGACTGCCTTTGAAGCAGGAGGAGGCTGGGTGGGATCCGCCACATTGCAAGCACAAGTGTCGAAAACTACACTGCTTGCCGAAGGAACAGGCCGCGTTGTTAAACGCGAAACATTTTCCTTTTGTGGCGGCTTGCCCCCCTGCACGGACGGCCGACCTACCTCGTTTGTCCGATCCGCCGTCCGCGCCGGACCCTTGGGCGGACGACCCTGCGCGGTGCCCGTCCGCCCCCGCGTTCCGGGGCTCCTTAGCCTGTTGCGAAGCCCGAGTGACTTTGAGCCAGACCTCCACGTCCTTGCACCCAAAGTCCATGACCTGTAACCCGTCCTGCTTCTCCCTGAATTCCTGGTCATACCTACGCCACTCAGAGCCCGAAGATGTGCGCTGCATGTCGTGTATGAGATGTAGGTACCGAATTATGTTCATGTGCTCGTCCGGCCTATCTTCCAGGTAACAAGCCGCGAAGACCCAAAAACCGGCCAGCCAGTTGTCGAAGGTACGGAAGGCCTCGGCCCCGATGCCCTTCTTTGCTGCCGCCGACTTATACTCCTTCTTCGCGTCCTTTGTCAAGACGAACACATCAACGAAGTCCCCCCTGCGAATCTTCCTACGGCAGCTATCCCTCAGCCCCCCGCATTACGGCAGTGTAGTCGCAGCGAACAACCCCAGGCAAATCGCGGCGTTTCTTGGCCCTGCTAGCTTCCTCGCTAAGCCGCTTGCGCCTCTTCTGCTGACCCGCCGCCCTCTTGGCGAATTTCGTCGCACGCTTCTTCGCCCTAGTCGTACTACTGACTTCGGACGCCGGCGACGACAGAGAAGAGGAAGAGGAGGAAGAGGAAAAGCTGCGAGAACTGGAGCTCGTGGAAGAGCCCGATACCTACTGTAACACCTCACCTGATGCCGTCGACTGCCCCGACACGGAATCCTCCAGCATGGCAAAACCGACGTCTTCTTCCTCGGACTCCGCCATCTCCACTTCACCGCGATCCCCTGCAGAAGAGAAAGGAGCAAAGGACCCAGGAAGCAATCGCGGCGCATGCCGAGCAACTCGTGAGGGGGGCGTCTCCGCCGCGCGTCCCTGCCCGTCCTGTCCCGGACAATGATCCAGGTCCGCGGCGGCCGCCCCGAGCTCCCGGCAGGCGCGGGCAACTCGCTGCGCCGCCGAAGCCGTCCGCACACCGGACCCGCCTGCCACCGCAGGCGTGCTGGAGCTTGCCGCTACCCCCGGGGATGCGGCCGCGGCCAGCGGCCCTAATGCCGCCACCACCGTGGCCAGTGCCGACGCCAGCGTTCCGGAGGGGTCCTGACCGCCCCAAAACGCGGCGCCAGAACCCGAGGGACCCCCAGCCGGGGCCCGCGCGCGCCTACCCGCATGACTCCCGACAGGCGTCAACTGGGACCCCGACGTCTGCCGTCCCGTCTGCCCTAGCGGGGAAGAGGGGGCGCCCCTGACCCACTGCGAATCAGCCCGCCACCATACTCCGCCTCTACAGAGGGACTGGCCGTCGGTGCCAGCGCTGCCCTCGCTCTCTGAACCTACACTCGCCCCCTCCCCCTGCAGACCGGAGCCATCTCCGCCCGCTGGGAGGGAGCTGCGGCGAGACCGGTTAGTGCCCGCAGCAGCCCTGCGGCCACTAACCCATTCCCTGTCCCCCCTCCTCCCCCGCAAGCCGCTGGATTCCGGCTCCAGGGGAGCGAGCTGGGGAGACAGAGAGACGTGCGGCGCACGTGCGCGAACGGCGCCGCCTGCAGTGAGCACGGGCTCGCGCGCACCTCGTGCGCGCGCCCCGACTCCTCGCGCCGCTAAACCCCCGTGGTCCCCCCTGTTAAACCTCCCTGTATGTGCAGCCCTGCTACCACCACACTGAGCGTTACCTCTCCACCGCCCCCCGCCGGACTCCGGCTGCAGGGGAGCGAGCTGGGGAGACAGGGAGGCTGGCGGCGCCGCTGCGCGCACACGTGCGCGAACGGCGCTGCCTGAAGCGAGCGTGGGTGCGCGCGCACCTCGTGCGCGCGTCCCACCCGCGAGCTCCCGGCCGCATCCTCCTGGTGAACTGCCGCGCGAGGCCCAGCAACAGACCTCGCGCGGCTAGCAGCCGTCTCCCGCCTGGCCCCTCCACACTGCCTAGGCGAGGGGGCGGAATAGGAGCCGAGTGCGGCTCCACCGACGGGCGCCCACCGCGGCGCGCATGTGCGCGCCCGTGGTGGCCCGACACCAACGCCTCGTCCGCCGCGCTCGGAGGTGAGGGCTGCCGCCCTTCCACCTCCGGGCGGCCTGACCGGACCTCTGGCCTACCCCGCCGCTCGCGCCCTTCCGGCAAAGCCGGCCTGGCCCCCAGCGGCAAGGCTGACCCGGTCCGCCGCCCTGCGTCCCTGCCCGAGCCTGTGGAGGCCCCAGGGGAGGGGACCCCGTCCCCCAGGCCAGCCACCCCTTCCCCGGGCCCAGCCCCACCGCCAGATACGCGGTACCGAGCTGGGATCCCGGCGGAACGTCGAGGGCGGGCAGTCATGGTGCAATGTAGGGAGGAGTGCAGGGGAGAGCTCGCAGATAAATCACTGGGAACGCACAATCAAACAATGGGAAGCCTGCTAATGCAGCACTCACCCACTCCCAAAGGCAATTCACCAACAAGAGAGGGCAAAATGGCCCAGCCTTCCCTATATATATTAACCCTCCCCTTTTCCAAAGGCTGTACTTTCCTCACAACTAGGTCCACCCCTCACAAGATGTTTAACTCATTCCTTTCCTATGTAGTCAATTCTCTCTCCTTATGTGAAGAACAAGACTTGTAGCTAAGTATATTTTAATGCTTATTAATTATCGATTTATTTATATTTGAATAAACCAATATTGAATTGATATACCATTGGTCTGTTTTCTTTAACCCTGTGCACCTAAAGAATCTGGTTCCACAAGGAACATGTTGGAAAAAGTAAAGCCATCCTCTCCCAGCATCAGAGCCAGACTGAGCTTGTATGTCTCCCTGCAGCCGCGTCCCCTGCTACTATGGTGGGTATTACACTTTTCCCTATTGCAGTTATCCATGTGATCTCCTATAGTATACTATTTACAGATATCTTCATTAACTGCTTACTGTGCATGCTCACATCTTGCAATAGGTGTGCATGGAGATCTTTCAGGTAATGGTGTGACACATTTAATCTGCAGATGGAGGCATTTTCTGTTTCTGTACATAGGGCCTGATACACAGCTGTGAATGTGTATGCAGCAACTGTGCGAAGATATGTGTCACAACTGAGGGCCTGAGCTGACGGGAGGCAGCCTCAGTTGTAGGGGCTGAGATGTAACGGAACCTGGGAGGTTGTATCAGACCCCTAGACATGTAAGTAACATGTAGAATAACTGCCCGAAGGCGTGACCACGACAACCAGGATAAAAGTCAATGATGTTTATTATGACAAACTCCTTAACACAGCAGCAGTAAAGGAAACATAAAAGTCAACAGAGGATAAATACAATTCCTGGGTACTACAGGGTGGCAAGGGCCACAGGCACTGGTAGTGTGAGACAGTTCTTATAATCTTCTAGTTGGAAAGTCCTTACCAGGCCTGACTGTAGCAATGGAGAGAACCCAGGATCGTACCAGCTGGTGTTCCAGGAAAGGCTGGGCTGCTGAAGATAAAACGGCTGCTGTGGATACTGGCTGGAACCAGACTGTTGTTGGTACGGAGTGGATACTGGCTGGAACCAGTTAAATAATAAACGAACTTGAGAGCGATGAAATAATAATGAAGTTTGGGGTTTGAGAGCGGTGAAATAATAATACCGGTGGAGAGTGGTAAACTGCAGAAAGGACACCGGCCCTTTAAGAGAAGCTGTACACTGCTGGAAGCTGGGCTGGAAGCAGGTGATTGATAATGAAGTTTGGAGTTTGAGAGCGGTGAAATAATAATACCGGTGGAGAGTGGTAAACTGCAGAAAGGACACCGGCCCTTTAAGAGAAGCTGTACACTGCTGGAAGCTGGGCTGGAAGCAGGTGATTGTTGTAGCTGGAAACAGGTGAGTCCAGAATGGATCGGAGAGTCAGGCTACACCGCAGATGGAATGCTGGTGCGGGTCTCTATAGCAGAAGTCTGGAGACAGGAGCTGGAACCTGGAAGACAACCACAGGAGAGAGACAAACTGGAACTAGGTTAGACAACCAAAGCACTGACGCCTTCCTTGCTCAGGCACAGCTTACTTATACCTGCAGCAAGGAAGGGGTTGGCTAGGCAATTATGCAAATCAACAATACAGACAGCAGATTGGTGGAAATGCTCAGATGACAAAATCCAAGATGGCTGCGCCCATGCAGACACTTGGAGGGAAGTTTGGTTTGTAATCCATGTGAGAATTGAAACAGTAATGGCGACGCCGGCCACAGGAGACAGGAGACGCCAGACTGACAAGCGCACATTTAACCACGCGGGCACAGCGGAGGCCGCGGCTGATGAAATCACCACTCTGACATTCTGCATGTGGAAACTCAGGAACAGCGGGATCCGGTCCTGGAACGCTGAGCCAGCCTTAGGAGGCATCTGAAGGGTAAGTAATGGCGTCCAGATACCCGGATCGTGACAGCACCCCCCCCTTTAGGAGTGGCCCCAGGACACTTCTTAGGCTTTAAAGGAAACTTTGCGTGGAAATTTCGGACCAAGGCAGGAGCATGGACGTCTGAGGCATTGGTCCAAGAGTGTTCTTCAGGACCATAGCCCTTCCAGTCAATGAGGTATTGTAACTGACCGTAACGGAAACGTGAGTCCAAAATCTTGGCCACCTCGTACTCGACTCCCCGTTGAGTCTGAACTTTGGGAGCTGGAGGAAGTGCGGAATGAAACCGATTCAGGATCAGCGGTTTCAACAAAGAAACATGAAATGTCCTGGGTATTTTCAAGAAGGATGGTAACTGTAACCTGTAGGCAACAGGATTGATGACTTGTTCAATCTTGAAGGGTCCGATGTAGCGAGGTGCAAATTTCATGCTGGGAACTCTCAACCTCAAATTCTTCGTGGACAGCCACACACGATCACCCACCTTGAGAGCAGGAACCGCTCTACGCTTCCTATCGGCAAACTTCTTATACCTGAATGAGGCTTTAAGCAGGGCTGCGCGGACGTTCCTCCAGTTATTTGAAAACTGACGCAAGGTGACATCCACTGCTGGAACAGAAGTTGCGGGAAGCGGTTGGAATTCTGGGACTTTAGGGTGGAATCCATAATTAATGAAGAATGGTGTAGAAGAAGATGAGGAATGGTATTGATTGTTGTGGCTGAACTCGGCCCAAGGAAGGAGTTGAACCCAGTCATCTTGAGAGGAAGACACATATATACGGAGGAAGGCCTCCAAGTCCTGATTCACCCTCTCGGTTTGACCATTGGTCTGAGGATGGTAAGCCGTGGAAAACTTTAACTTGACTTGGAGGGCTTGACACAAACTTCGCCAAAATTTGGCTACAAATTGTACTCCACGATCCGAGATGATCTCTTCAGGAAGACCGTGAAGTCGGAAGATCTCTTGTATAAACACTTGAGCCAACTTGGAAGCTGACGGAAGACCGGTGAGAGGGATGAAATGTGCCATCTTGGTGAACCGGTCAACTAACACCCAGATGGTATTAAACTTGTTGCAGATAGGTAGATTGGAAACAAAGTCCATCGACAAATGGGTCCAAGGTCGACGGGGAACAGATAATGGAACCAGTTGCCCCGCAGGCGACTGGCGGGAGACTTTGTGTTGGGCACACTTTGGGCAGGAGGCAATAAATTCCATAACGTCCTTCTTCAGAGTTGGCCACCAGTAGGACCTAGAAATAAATTCAAGGGTTTTTTGAATGCCTGTATGTCCAGCAAAACGGGAAGCATGGGCCCAATGCATGAGCTTCTTCCTTAGAACTGGCTTAACAAAACTTTTCCCTGGTGGAGGCGTAGAGTCCATCCCTACCGTGGAGAATGCCAACGGATTAATAATAGGATGCTTGTCTGCAGACTCGGACTCATTTTCTTGCTCCCATGAGCGGGAAAGGGCATCGGCCTTACGATTCTGAGAACCCGGACAGAACTGGAGTTTAAAGTCAAACCTAGAGAAGAAAAGTGCCCATCTGGCCTGACGAGGATTCAGACATTGTGCGCCTTTGAGATATAAAAGATTTTTGTGGTCGGTAAGTATGGTGATTGAGTGGGAAGCTCCCTCCAACAGGTATCTCCACTCCTCCAGAGCGAGCTTGATGGCTAGCAACTCCTGATCGCCAATGGCATAGTTGCGCTCAGCTGGGGAGAACTTCCGGGAGAAGAAACTGCAAGGATGTAGATGTCCATCTTTGGCCCTCTGGGATAACACTGCTCCTACTTCAACGGAGGAGGCATCTACCTCTAAGATAAAAGGAGAGTCGGTGTCGGGCTGTTTCAGAACTGGTGCAGAGATGAACCGTTGCTTCAGAAGGTGAAAGGCCTGTGTAGCTTCCTCGGACCACTTGGACGGATTAGCACCTTTCTTGGTTAATGCAGTGATAGGCGCCACAATGGTGGAAAAGTCTCGTATAAATTTTCTATAATAATTGGCGAACCCTAAGAACCTCTGGACCCCTTTGAGGCTTAAGGGTATAGGCCAATTCTGGATTGCTTGGAGTTTCTTAGGATCCATCTCTAGTCCGGAACCGGACACAATGTAACCTAGAAACGGAATGGTTTTAACTTCAAACACACACTTCTCCAATTTACAATAGAGGTGATTGACACGGAGACGGGAAAGAACCTCTTTTACCCAGAAACGATGATCTTCGAGATTATTAGCAAAGATGAGGATGTCGTCTAGATAAACCACGACATGGCGGTACAAGATGTCCCTGAAAATCTCATTCACGAAGTGCTGGAAGACTGCTGGAGCGTTGCTCAATCCGAAGGGCATGACGAGGTACTCATAATGTCCGTCACGGGTGTTAAAGGCGGTCTTCCACTCGTCACCCTCACGGATTCGGATGAGATTGTAGGCACCCCTCAAGTCCAGCTTTGTGAAAATAGTTGCACCACTAACTCTATCAAAGAGCTCGGTAATCAGGGGTAAAGGGTATCGGTTCTTGACGGTAATGTCGTTCAGACCTCTGTAGTCGATGCACGGACGCAGACCACGTCTTTCTTCTTAACGAAGAAGAAGCCTGCGCCGGCTGGAGAAGAAGATGGTCGGATGAAACCCTTCGCCAGGTTCTCTTTGATGTACTCTTCCATGGAGTGTGTCTCAGGCAGAGACAACGGATAAGTTCGACCTCGCGGTGGAACCTTCCCTGGAATGAGGTCGATTGGGCAGTCCCATTCTCTATGAGGAGGAAGGATATCAGCAGAGGCCTTACTGAACACGTCCGTGAAGTCTTGATATGGAGGAGGCGGAACATCAGATGACCTGGGGAAGGAAGAACAAACAGGAAGAACTTTGGCTAAACAAGTCTCAGCACAGGAGGGACCCCATGCCAGTATTTGCGTAGTCGTCCAGTCAATTGATGGGTTGTGGAGACGGAGCCATGGAAGGCCTAAAACCACTGGATGTGTGGCTCTTGGAATCACTAAAAAAGAAATATACTCAGAATGAAGAACTCCCACTCTCAGACGAACTGGAAGAGTCCTTAAGGAAATGACTGCGTCAAAAATCTTGCTGCCATCCACGGCAGTCAAAGAGATGGACGAGGACAGTCTCTCGGTGGGTAGGGACCACCGTTTAACATAAGCTTCGGTTATGAAATTCCCAGCTGCTCCGGAATCAAGGAGGGCAATGACGTTCCTGTAACGTTAAGCAATTTGGAGCGACACTGGGAGGTTACAGTCATGAGGAGATGGAGAGGAGATCATTACTCCTAGCCGGCCCTCTCCTTGGCGAGCTAGGATCTGGAGTTTCCCGGACGTTTGGGACAGGCATTGATAGTGTGCGACGGAGCTGCACAGTAGAGACAGAGAGACTCAGAGAGACGTCTTCGGCGCTCAGCGGGAGATAGACGGGAACGACTAATTTGCATAGGCTCATCCTTGGATGGAGATGGTTGACGAGGAGGAGGAGCAGAAGATTTAGGAGTAGATGATCTTCCTCGCTCGGTTGCTCTCTCTCTGAAACGTAGATCAACCTTCGTGCAAAGAGAAATTAGCTCATCCAACTTAGAGGGCAAGTCTCTGGTAGCTAACTCATCCTTGATGCGTTCTGATAAGCCATGCCAGAATGCAGCATACAGGGCCTCGTCGTTCCATGCCAGTTCGGATGCCAGGATTTTAAACTGTATAAGATACTGTCCCACAGTACGTGTTCCCTGGCGTAAACGGAGAATCTCAGATGAAGCAGATGTTATCCGGCCTGGCTCGTCGAAGATGCGCCTGAATGTAGCTACAAAGTCAGTATAGGAGGATAGCAGGGGATCAGACTTCTCCCATAAAGGTGATGCCCAGTCAAGGGCTGAGCCACTGAGAAGGGAGATGATATAGGCAATTTTGGTACGGTCACTGAAGAAATTGCCAGGTAGAAGCTCAAAGTGGATTTCACATTGATTGAGAAATCCCCTGCAGAACCTTGGAGATCCATCAAATTTTGCTGGCGTTGGAAGATGAAGATGTGGACTGGAAATGGGTAAGGTGGGTGGGGTTACAGCTGGTGTCACTGTAGTGGACGCACCGGACGTGTCAGGTCCACGGAGGGTCGTTTGAATCCCATCCAGCCGTGTAGAGAGATCCTGGAGACAGCGGATGATGTGGCCCTGTGCAGCCTCCTGATGTTCAAGTCGGGCTGCCAGTTCTTGCATCGGCCTGGCCGCTTGATCCTGGTCTCCGGCTGGATTCATTAGGTCAGTGCTTACTGTCACAACTGAGGGCCTGAGCTGACGGGAGGCAGCCTCAGTTGTAGGGGCTGAGATGTAACGGAACCTGGGAGGTTGTATCAGACCCCTAGACATGTAAGTAACATGTAGAATAACTGCCCGAAGGCGTGACCACGACAACCAGGATAAAAGTCAATGATGTTTATTATGACAAACTCCGTAACACAGCAGCAGTAAAAGGAAACATAAAAGTCAACAGAGGATAAATACAATTCCTGGGTACTACAGGGTGGCAAGGGCCACAGGCACTGGTAGTGTGAGACAGTTCTTATAATCTTCTAGTTGGAAAGTCCTTACCAGGCCTGACTGTAGCAATGGAGAGAACCCAGGATCGTACCAGCTGATGTTCCAGGAAAGGCTGGGCTGCTGAAGGTAAAACGGCTGCTGTGGATACTGGCTGGAACCAGACTGTTGTTGGTACGGAGTGGATACTGGCTGGAACCAGTTAAATAATAAACGAACTTGAGAGCGATGAAATAATAATGAAGTTTGGAGTTTGAGAGCGGTGAAATAATAATACCGGTGGAGAGTGGTAAACTGCAGAAAAGGACACCGGCCCTTTAAGAGAAGCTATACACTGCTGGAAGCTGGGCTGGAAGCAGGTGATTGTTTGAGAGCGGTGAAATAATAATACCGGTGGAGAGTGGTAAACTGCAGAAAAGGACACCGGCCCTTTAAGAGAAGCTATACACTGCTGGAAGCTGGGCTGGAAGCAGGTGATTGTTTGAGAGCGGTGAAATAATAATACCGGTGGAGAGTGGTAAACTGCAGAAAGGACACCGGCCCTTTAAGAGAAGCTGTACACTGCTGGAAGCTGGGCTGGAAGCAGGTGATTGTTGTAGCTGGAAACAGGTGAGTCCAGAATGGATCGGAGAGTCAGGCTACACCGCAGATGGAATGCTGGTGCGGGTCTCTATAGCAGAAGTCTGGAGACAGGAGCTGGAACCTGGAAGACAACCACAGGAGAGAGACAAACTGGAACTAGGTTAGACAACCAAAGCACTGACGCCTTCCTTGCTCAGGCACAGCTTACTTATACCTGCAGCAAGGAAGGGGTTGGCTAGGCAATTATGCAAATCAACAATACAGACAGCAGATTGGTGGAAATGCTCAGATGACAAAATCCAAGATGGCTGCGCCCATGCAGACACTTGGAGGGAAGTTTGGTTTGTAATCCATGTGAGAATTGAAACAGTAATGGCGACGCCGGCCACAGGAGACGCCAGACTGACAAGCGCACATTTAACCACGCGGGCACAGTGGAGGCCGTGGCTGATGAAATCACCACTCTGACATTCTGCATGTGGAAACTCAGGAACAGCGGGATCCGGTCCTGGAACGCTGAGCCAGCCTTAGGAGGCATCTGAAGGGTAAGTAATGGCGTCCAGATACCCGGATCGTGACAGGCTGAACTCGGCCCAAGGAAGGAGTTGAACCCAGTCATCTTGAGAGGAAGACACATATATACGGAGGAAGGCCTCCAAGTCCTGATTCACCCTCTCGGTTTGACCATTGGTCTGAGGATGGTAAGCCGTGAAAAACTTTAACTTGACTTGGAGGGCTTGACACAAACTTCGCCAAAATTTGGCTACAAATTGTACTCCACGATCCGAGATGATCTCTTCAGGAAGACCGTGAAGTCGGAAGATCTCTTGTATAAACACTTGAGCCAACTTGGAAGCTGACGGAAGACCGGTGAGAGGGATGAAATGTGCCATCTTGGTGAACCGGTCAACTACCACCCAGATGGTATTAAACTTGTTGCAGATAGGTAGATCGGAAGCAAAGTCCATCGACAAATGGGTCCAAGGTCGACGGGGAACAGATAATGGAACCAGTTGCCCCGCAGGCGACTGGCGGGAGACTTTGTGTTGGGCACACTTTGGGCAGGAGGCAATAAATTCCATAACGTCCTTCTTCAGAGTTGGCCACCAGTAGGACCTAGAAATAAATTCAAGGGTTTTTTGAATGCCTGTATGTCCAGCAAAACGGGAAGCATGGGCCCAATGCATGAGCTTCTTCCTTAGAACTGGCTTAACAAAACTTTTCCCTGGTGGAGGCGTAGAGTCCATCCCTACCGTGGAGAATGCCAACGGATTAATAATAGGATGCTTGTCTGCAGACTCGGACTCATTTTCTTGCTCCCATGAGCGGGAAAGGGCATCGGCCTTACGATTCTGAGAACCCGGACAGAACTGGAGTTTAAAGTCAAACCTAGAGAAGAAAAGTGCCCATCTGGCCTGACGAGGATTCAGACATTGTGCGCCTTTGAGATATAAAAGATTTTTGTGGTCGGTAAGTATGGTGATTGAGTGGGAAGCTCCCTCCAACAGGTATCTCCACTCCTCCAGAGCGAGCTTGATGGCTAGCAACTCCTGATCGCCAATGGCATAGTTGCGCTCAGCTGGGGAGAACTTCCGGGAGAAGAAACTGCAAGGATGTAGATGTCCATCTTTGGCCCTCTGGGATAACACTGCTCCTACTCCAACGGAGGAGGCATCTACCTCTAAGATAAAAGGAGAGTCGGTGTCGGGCTGTTTCAGAACTGGTGCAGAGATGAACCGTTGCTTCAGAAGGTGAAAGGCCTGTGTAGCTTCCTCGGACCACTTGGACGGATTAGCACCTTTCTTGGTTAATGCAGTGATAGGCGCCACAATGGTGGAAAAGTCTCGTATAAATTTTCTATAATAATTGGCGAACCCTAAGAACCTCTGGACCCCTTTGAGGCTTAAGGGTATAGGCCAATTCTGGATTGCTTGGAGTTTCTCAGGATCCATCTCTAGTCCGGAACCGGACACAATGTAACCTAGAAACGGAATGGTTTTAACTTCAAACACACACTTCTCCAATTTACAATAGAGGTGATTGACACGGAGACGGGAAAGAACCTCTTTTACCCAGAAACGATGATCTTCGAGATTATTAGCAAAGATGAGGATGTCGTCTAGATAAACCACGACATGGCGGTACAAGATGTCCCTGAAAATCTCATTCACGAAGTGCTGGAAGACTGCTGGAGCGTTGCTCAATCCGAAGGGCATGACGAGGTACTCATAATGTCCGTCACGGGTGTTAAAGGCGGTCTTCCACTCGTCACCCTCACGGATTCGGATGAGATTGTAGGCACCCCTCAAGTCCAGCTTTGTGAAAATAGTTGCACCACTAACTCTATCAAAGAGCTCGGTAATCAGGGGTAAAGGGTATCGGTTCTTGACGGTAATGTCGTTCAGACCTCTGTAGTCGATGCACGGACGCAGACCACGTCTTTCTTCTTAACGAAGAAGAAGCCTGCGCCGGCTGGAGAAGAAGATGGTCGGATGAAACCCTTCGCCAGGTTCTCTTTGATGTACTCTTCCATGGAGTGTGTCTCAGGCAGAGACAACGGATAAGTTCGACCTCGCGGTGGAACCTTCCCTGGAATGAGGTCGATTGGGCAGTCCCATTCTCTATGAGGAGGAAGGATATCAGCAGAGGCCTTACTGAACACGTCCGTGAAGTCTTGATATGGAGGAGGCGGAACATCAGATGACCTGGGGAAGGAAGAACAAACAGGAAGAACTTTGGCTAAACAAGTCTCAGCACAGGAGGGACCCCATGCCAGTATTTGCGTAGTCGTCCAGTCAATTGATGGGTTGTGGAGACGGAGCCATGGAAGGCCTAAAACCACTGGATGTGTGGCTCTTGGAATCACTAAAAAAGAAATATACTCAGAATGAAGAACTCCCACTCTCAGACGAACTGGAAGAGTCCTTAAGGAAATGACTGCGTCAAAAATCTTGCTGCCATCCACGGCAGTCAAAGAGATGGACGAGGACAGTCTCTCGGTGGGTAGGGACCACCGTTTAACATAAGCTTCGGTTATGAAATTCCCAGCTGCTCCGGAATCAAGGAGGGCAATGACGTTCCTGTAACGTTAAGCAATTTGGAGCGACACTGGGAGGTTACAGTCATGAGGAGATGGAGAGGAGATCATTACTCCTAGCCGGCCCTCTCCTTGGCGAGCTAGGATCTGGAGTTTCCCGGACGTTTGGGACAGGCATTGATAGTGTGCGACGGAGCTGCACAGTAGAGACAGAGAGACTCAGAGAGACGTCTTCGGCGCTCAGCGGGAGATAGACGGGAACGACTAATTTGCATAGGCTCATCCTTGGATGGAGATGGTTGACGAGGAGGAGGAGCAGAAGATTTAGGAGTAGATGATCTTCCTCGCTCGGTTGCTCTCTCTCTGAAACGTAGATCAACCTTCGTGCCAGGTCCACGGAGGGTCGTTTGAATCCCATCCAGCCGTGTAGAGAGATCCTGGAGACAGCGGATGATGTGGCCCTGTGCAGCCTCCTGATGTTCAAGTCGGGCTGCCAGTTCTTGCATCGGCCTGGTCGCTTGATCCTGGTCTCCGGCTGGATTCATTAGGTCAGTGCTTACTGTCACAACTGAGGGCCTGAGCTGACGGGAGGCAGCCTCAGTTGTAGGGGCTGAGATGTAACGGAACCTGGGAGGTTGTATCAGACCCCTAGACATGTAAGTAACATGTAGAATAACTGCCCGAAGGCGTGACCACGACAACCAGGATAAAAGTCAATGATGTTTATTATGACAAACTCCGTAACACAGCAGCAGTAAAGGAAACATAAAAGTCAACAGAGGATAAATACAATTCCTGGGTACTACAGGGTGGCAAGGGCCACAGGCACTGGTAGTGTGAGACAGTTCTTATAATCTTCTAGTTGGAAAGTCCTTACCAGGCCTGACTGTAGCAATGGAGAGAACCCAGGATCGTACCAGCTGGTGTTCCAGGAAAGGCTGGGCTGCTGAAGATAAAACGGCTGCTGTGGATACTGGCTGGAACCAGACTGTTGTTGGTACGGAGTGGATACTGGCTGGAACCAGTTAAATAATAAACGAACTTGAGAGCGATGAAATAATAATGAAGTTTGGGGTTTGAGAGCGGTGAAATAATAATACCGGTGGAGAGTGGTAAACTGCAGAAAGGACACCGGCCCTTTAAGAGAAGCTGTACACTGCTGGAAGCTGGGCTGGAAGCAGGTGATTGATAATGAAGTTTGGAGTTTGAGAGCGGTGAAATAATAATACCGGTGGAGAGTGGTAAACTGCAGAAAGGACACCGGCCCTTTAAGAGAAGCTGTACACTGCTGGAAGCTGGGCTGGAAGCAGGTGATTGTTGTAACTGGAAACAGGTGAGTCCAGAATGGATCGGAGAGTCAGGCTACACCGCAGATGGAATGCTGGTGCGGGTCTCTATAGCAGAAGTCTGGAGACAGGAGCTGGAACCTGGAAGACAACCACAGGAGAGAGACAAACTGGAACTAGGTTAGACAACCAAAGCACTGACGCCTTCCTTGCTCAGGCACAGCTTACTTATACCTGCAGCAAGGAAGGGGTTGGCTAGGCAATTATGCAAATCAACAATACAGACAGCAGATTGGTGGAAATGATCAGATGACAAAATCCAAGATGGCTGCGCCCATGCAGACACTTGGAGGGAAGTTTGGTTTGTAATCCATGTGAGAATTGAAACAGTAATGGCGACGCCGGCCACAGGAGACAGGAGACGCCAGACTGACAAGCGCACATTTAACCACGCGGGCACAGCGGAGGCCGCGGCTGATGAAATCACCACTCTGACATTCTGCATGTGGAAACTCAGGAACAGCGGGATCCGGTCCTGGAACGCTGAGCCAGCCTTAGGAGGCATCTGAAGGGTAAGTAATGGCGTCCAGATACCCGGATCGTGACAATATGCAAATTAAGTAGCCGCCTGGGTTTGTATTGAGATGCCCACCTGCGGCTTTGCGAGTACCGGCGTCTGCAAACACAGAGACAACGTTGGTCATGGATCAGTCTATTATCGAAATTCTGTGTAGCTGTATGGTCACGCAGCATTGCCGCAGGAAGTGACACAACGGAGACATTGCAGCTGTGTATAGGATCACAGTCGCAGGATGAGACACGCCATGACACAGTCCCGACATGTCTGCTTTTTTTGAAGCCGCTCTTTGTAACCGCCCCCAAACGGTCACTGTCAGTTACTTTGCAAATAAATCCTCTCTGTGACCGCCCATTGCGCATACTTACCTACGATTTATTTTCCTCTACAGGAGGAGCCCGGAGAGGTAAAGCAGCAGGTCATTTCGGGGGGCGGGTCCGGACTGTCATGTCATCAGTCGGAGAAATGGCCACAATTTGTGGGTCCCCAGGTAGGGGACGGGGCTGCATGACGATCATTCCTGTCTTTTAGCCCCGCCTCTTCACATTGGTGCTGGGTTTTCAGTGCGGTTATCCTCATTCTGCCTGCTTCACTAGGAAGCGGGCAGGATACGGGTGAATGTGGGAGAATCACATACCCTTCCGGGGCTGCAGGGGACTACCCTAAAAATTGTGAGTCTCCCACAGCTTCCTGTACGGTAGGTAAGTATGCCATGGTGGCACAAACACAGTGTGCAGACTGCCGATAATTGCTTAACTGCAAAAATGGCTCTGCATACAGTTCTAGATCACACCCATAGTACAGACATGAGAGACCACATTGTAGACGGCTCCTTACCCAAGACTCCAACCCCCAACAGGTCAGCATTTCAGTATTCTGACCATAACTCCATCCCTCTCCCCAGATTTCGCATGTGGTTAGTTTTCATTCCACTTTTTGGACAGATGATGTATTAAGCCTGGAGAAGTGATAAACTAAAAGGTGATAACGCACTAGCTAATCAGCTTCCAACAGTCATGTCTCAAACCCAGCATGAACCTTGACAGTTAAGAGCTGATTGGCTGGTGCGTTATCACTTTTCCACTTTATCACTTCTCCAGGCTTAATACATCTGCCCGATTGGTAGGTATGACAGCACCTCGCTAATGTGCAGATCCAAAACAAAGCTCCGTGCTTTCCTCCCTTGTTACCACTAAACCACAGGTTGCTTCAGCTAATAACAGCATTGTGATTTCATGGAGGAAAGCTGCAGCGGGTTCTCAGGGATACCACGCCAGTTTCAATTTGTAAAACAGCAACACTGTTCTCAAGCAGTGGAACTACTGATTACTGTGTCGCTGAAATGGTCAATTAAATGTCTTTGCCACGGTTTGATAGTGCTGTCCATCGTGACAGGAGATGGGCTGGCGGGCCGCCACTTGCTGATTTACAGAAAAGAAGGAAATGGGAAGGAAATGCAATCTAGTAAATGATGAAGAAACAATAAATTATTTATCTGAAGGTGGAAAAACCTTTTAGCTATTATTACATTCACAGCCCCCGTATTATGGTGCAGTGTTCCTGGTATTACTACCAGGATGTTATTACCAAAAAACACTTATCTCATGTCACCTTACTAATATAACATTGCTCTCTAGCAACATCAAATCGGATAAGCATCAAATCTTGCTCACCAGCCCACATATAAACTCCAGGGTCCAGCATGTGTTGCTAGCAAAATTATTTAATTTCAGTGTCTTTTATGTAGGAGTGGAAAGCGGAGTCTGCTACACAGCAAACATAAATGACAATGAATCTTTCCCCTCTGAGACCAGTCTAATTGAATATACATATTCATATTCTATGCACGTAGACATTGTCTGTTTATTTTGAAAGTTACTTAATGATCTGTAACTGTCTGAAATCTATGGAATGTGTTGGTAGCTGTGTATTCCCCTTTTATTCTCTCCCTTCATAAATGTTTATACAGAATGGTGTCTGTATATGTGTGTAGACTGGAGCTGTATGTGTTTTGTCTCAGAATACAGATCGGTGTGTTACAATAGTGATTGGAGCCCCAAGCTGATGCACATCATATTATCAATATCCTAATAGAATTGTGTATAGATTTGAGATCCGTCTAATTATATTCACCCAACTATCCCCCCACCCTTTCTTTCCAACACAATATATGACTGCTCATTCCATCCTGCACTCTTTTCTATTCTGTTCCTGATGGTTTACATTTACTTATGATCTAGTATTATCTGATGCCTCTACTATCACCTCATGCCTCTACATCCTCATGGTGGGAATGATGTGTGTGCACGTGTTATTATTACAGAGTTATATAAGCACACACCAGCGGATGATTCAAACTATGAACAGCCCAGTTACTTATCCAGTGATATTGGTTGAATGAAGTATAACAGGTACAGCTGTACTCACTGTTGCATACATCATACAGCTTCATTGTACTGGTGTTCCATACAGCTCACCAGTTGGTGAGAATATGGTGTTAACGGGTAACGTTGTAGGGTTTCTGGAAGAGCTTTATACTGCAGGTCTTTCTGGGGCTAAGTGGGAGACTTGTGTCTCCATGTCACTTCTTACAAAGTCTCATACAGTACATTGTGCTAAAGATGGCTGGAGTCACATGTGTCCTGGTGTCCAGCATGTATCCACAGTTCTTTATAACAACTATACTATCACCTGTCCCCACACCGCTTTATCCTTTACTATCACCAGACCCCACACCTCTTTATCCTATACTATCATCTGACCCCATACCTCCTCAATGTCTACTATCACCTGACTCCTCTTTATCCTATACTATCACCTAACCCCATGCCTCTTTATCCTCTACTATCACCCCTGCCTCTTCATTCCCTACTAGACCAGACCTCACATCTCTTCATCCTTTACTACCACCAGACTCCATGCATCTTCATCCTCTACTGTCAGCTATCCCTATAACTCTTCATCCTTTACTATCACCTGACCCCATGCCTCTTTATCCTCTACTATCACCTCCTACCTTTTCATTCTCTGCTATCACCTGACCCAACACTTCTTCATTCTCTACTATCACCTGTCCCCAAACCTCTTCATCCTCTGCTTCCACCAGACCCCATGCCTCTTCATCCTCTACTATCACCTGTCCCCACGCCTCTTCATCCTTTACTATCACCTGTTCTCAATCCTCTTCACCTTCTACGGTCATCTGACCTCATGCCTCATCATCCTCTACAATCACCTGACTCTACACCTCTTTATCCTCTACTCTCACCTGACCCCACACCTGTTCATCTTCTATCACCTGATCACAAACCTCTTCATCCTCTATTATTACAGACCTCATTCCTCTTCATCTTCATCTTCTGCTATCACCTGACTCCCACACCTTTTCATCCTCTACTATCACCAGACCCCACGCCTCTTCATCCTCTTATATCACCTGACCCCACACCTTTTCACCCTCTACTATCACCAGACCCCACGCCTCTTCATCCTCTACTATTACCAGACCCCACACCTCTTTATCCTCTACTATCACCAGACCCCACGCCTCTTCATCCTCTACTATTACCTGACCCCACACCTCGTCATTCTCAACTATCACCAGACCACACGCCTCTTTATCTTCTACTACCACCAGACCTCATGCCTCTTCATTCTCTACTATCACCTGACCTCACGCCTCTTCATCCTCTACTATCACCTGACTCCACACCTTTTCACCCTCTACTATCACCAGACCCCACGCCTCTTCATCCTCTACTATCACCAGACCCCACACCTCTTCATCCTCTACTATTACCAGACCCCACGCCTCTCCATCCTCTACTATTACCTGACCCCACACCTCTCCATTCTCTACTATCACCAGACCACACGCCTCTTTATCTTCTACTATCACCAGACCTCATGCCTCTTCATTCTCTACTATCACCTGACACCACGCCTCTTCATCCTCTACTGTCACCTGATCCCACACCTCTTCAACTTCTACTATCACCTGACCCCACGCCTCTTTATCCTCTACTGTCACCTGATCCAACACCTCTTCATCCTCTACTATCACCTGACCCCACGCCTATTCATCCTCTACTATTACCTGACCCCACACCTCTTCATCCTCTACTATCACCAGACCATACGCCTCTTCATCTTCTACTATCACCTGACCCCATGCCACTTCATCCTCTACTGTCACCTGATCCCACACCTCTTCATCCTCTACTGTCACCTGATCCCACACCTCTTCATCCTCTACTATCACCAGATCACAGTGATTTTCAGTAAAAGACAGTTGCAGCAAATATAGGGCCTAATTCAGACCTGATTGCTGTTGTGCGAATTCACAAGGCGGACGATTATCGATCGACTGCGCATACGTACAGAATGCAGTGCGCACATACGAGGCCAAACTGCTAAAAAATCCAGCTACTTCTTTGATTGCTAGGCAAACGCAGGCTGATTGACAGGAAGCAGGCGTTTGGGGGAGGTAACTGGCCGTTTTCTGGAAGTGTCTGGAAAAACGCCAGCATTTTCAAGCATTTTCAGGGAGGGTATGTGACGTCAGCTCCGGCCCCGATCAGCCTGATTTTATCGCACTGTAGGAGTAGGTCCTGGGCTATGCACAGACTGCACAGACTGGAAAAATCATTAGATAGTAAGTTCTAAACGGATTTGCAGCTGAGCGGCGTTCTGAGATTTTTGCAAGGCGTACGTAGACTTGCACGGGCAAGTTTTCACTCTGTCTGGGCGGCAACTATCTGATCGCAAATCTCTGCAAATTCGCAGAGGAGCGATCAGGTGTGAATTAGGCCCATAAACCCATTGACATCAACTAATTGTTTTTGTTGGATGTCACACATGTGTTTTTCCCTTTATCGATTCACCATCAATCTCTGTGGAAGTGATTTGGCCCAGGAGATAAAACAAAACTGCAAAGTGTAGCTAAATTGAAATCAGTGGTATTTGACAATTACTTTGGGTAATTACGCTCTTAATCAGAGATTAGAAACTTTCCTTTCAGATAGAACATTACCAGGTTGATTGTGTCATATGCAACTTAGATGTCCTAGGGGAAGACTCTCCAGAAATGCTTAATATGCACAATGGGGATATTATCCAAACTGTAATTGAAATTGAAAGAAATTAATTGAGAATTGATTTGGATTTTAATTATTTATTGGAAATCCATCCATAGCTAAACATGACCCCTATGTCTAGAAACCAAAGACCCTCCAGGGATCCAGAATAAAGTGGCGTGGGGCCAGGCAATAGTGACACAATGACTCTCCTCACTGGAGCAAACAGTCCATTCATAGTTCTACGGTAAAGCACTGTGGAAGAGCTATGGTATAGCTGGCTCTTGGCTTTGACAGCAGTTATTGAGGTGTACCCCCCATATGCTATGGGAAGAGAGGTATATTTAATTATTAAATTTGATTGGGTTGAAGTTATCTATTAATTATAATCAATATGACCAAAACAGAGCTTATTACTGTCCTTCCTCCCAGAGTCACCATCTACCCTAAAATCTCACTCGTTATCTACAGTATCACACCTTCTTCAGTGCCCCAGCCTTCCTCCTTGGTGTCACACTGGACTCCACTCTCTGCTTTATTCATCACATTTCACACTGTCACATGCTCTCTCACAGTCTCATCTCCACCTTAGAAATATGACCAGAATGTGCCCTTTCGTTACTCAAAATGCATCCAAAACCATTATCCATTGTCTCAGCATCCCCTGCCTAGACTACTGCCACTTCCTGATATCTGACATTCAAGGGCGTAGCTACCATAGGTGCAGGCAGTGCAGCTGCTATGGGGCCCAGAGCTGAGAAGGACCCACCTTCCCTGTCAAAGTTACATGTGTTATATAAATTTTTCACCATTGGGTAGTACGTAGGGGTCCTTTCAAACTTTTTCTTGCGGCCTGCAATATATCTAGGTATGCCCCTGGACCTGCTCATTGTAGTGTGGTATAAAATGAGCTGGAGGGCATTTTAATGTTATATAATATGAACCGGGGCACTGTAATGAGGCGCAATATGAATGGGGAGCACTATATATCATAATATGAATTGAGGGTACTGTGCGGCATAATGCGTACTGGCAGCTCTGAAATGTGATATAGGGTGAATTTAAGCACTAATATGATTCATAAAAGAAACTAGGGCACTAATATGGGGCATAACATATGTAAGTTTTCCTCATGCAGGATCAGGTCGGCAAACAGGAGACACACGTGGACGCTGAAGGTCTCCTGAAAGACAGAACTTGAAAGGTGCTGGTGAATCAGAGAAGAATACCAGGTGCTGGAGGCACAACTGCGCTTACGTGCGCTGGGGCTTGGAGACACTGAAGTGTTTGTAGGCGCTGAAGTGCTTGGAGGCACTGAGGTGCAGGGAGGCGCTGAAGTGCTTGGAGGCGCTTGGAGACACTGAGGTGCTTGGAGGCGCTGAGGCGCTTAGAGGCACTGAGGTGCTTGGAGGCGCTGAGGCGCATGGAGACACTGAGGTGCTTGGAGGCGCTAAGGCGCTTGGAGGCACTGAGGTGCTTGGAGCGCTAAGGCGCTTGGAGGCACTGAGGTGCTTGGAGGCAAGGAGGTGCTTGAGGCACGCAGGTGCTTGGAGGCACGGAGATGCTCGGAGGCACGGAGGTGCTTGGAGGCACGGAGATGCTCGGAGGCACGGAGGTGCTGGGAGGCACGGGGATGCTCGGAGGCACGGAGGTGCTGGAAGGCACGGAGATGCTCGGAGGCACGGAGGTGCTTGGAGGCACGGAGATGCTCAGAGGCACAGAGGTGCTGGGAGGCACGGAGGTGCTTGGAGGCACGGAGATGCTTGGAGGCATGGAGGTGCTTGGAGGCACGGAGATGCTCGGAGGCACGGAGGTGCTGGGAGGCACGGGGATGCTCGGAGGCACGGAGGTGCTTGGAGGCACGGAAGTCTGGCGATCACCACTCCTGGGGAACTGATGATACTCAGGCACTGATGCAGTTCCTGGTGCCTGAATTTATACTTCCCACCACCAGCTGGTTGGTGGGAAGTGCCTGATGACGTCACCCGCCCAGACGCCGGGCCGAGCGACGGGAGCCGGAAGCCGCCAGCGAGGACGGCCGCAGAGAGGACCAGCGCGCCCGGAGAGGTAAGTAAGTGGCCCGGGGCGGCGGCGTGACAGTACCCCCTCCTCTAGGGGTGGCCCCTGGACACTTCCCAGGTTTCGTAGGGTGCTTGGCATGGAAGATCCGGATTAGTCGAGGAGCTGAGACCTCAGAAGCTCCTATCCAACTTCTCTCCTCAGGACCATAACCTTTCCATTCTACCAGATATTGCAGGTTCTTATGAAGATAACGAGAGTCCAGAATAGTTTTGATCTCGAACTCTGTCCCAGTTTCAGTTTCTACCGAAGTGGGGCTTAAGGGCTTAGAATGAAAACGATTAAAGATGAGAGGACGAAGGAGAGAAACATGAAAGGCATTTGGTATGCGTAGATGGGAAGGTAATCCCAACTTGCAGACCACAGGATTCAGGATTTGTAGCACAGGGTATGGACCGATGAACCTTGGGGCGAACTTCATGGTGGGTACCTTTAGCCGGAGGTTACGTGTGGAGAGCCATACCCTGTCTCCAACCTTGTATTGAGGAGCGGCTCGCCGTTTCTTGTCTGCAAAGAACTTGTATCGGACAGAAACCTTTTTAAGACTAGCATGAACCTTACTCCAAATTTGTCTGAAGTGTAGTAGAGTGGAAGTCACAGCTGGAACCTCTCCTGTTGGAAGAATTGGTAATTCCGGAATTTGTGGGTGGAAGCCATAGTTGATGAAGAACGGAGATTCGCCAGTGGAGGAATGAAATGAATGGTTATGTGAAAACTCTGCCCAAGGCAATAACTCTACCCAGTTGTCCTGTGAAGGGGATAGATACAGGCGGAGGAAAGTCTCCAAGTCTTGATTGACTCGTTCCGTTTGCCCATTAGCTTGGGGGTGATAAGCGGACGAAAACTTAAGTTTAATTTGTAAGGCCAAGCAGAGAGCTTTCCAAAACCTTGCAGTGAACTGTACCCCTCGATCAGAGACTATTTCTTGAGGCAACCCATGCAACCGAAAATGTTCTCAGACAAATATTAGAGCTTATTTAGGAGCTGTCGGCAGACCAGTCAAAGGAACGAAATGCCATCTTCGGTGCATCAAACGGTCGACGATCACCCAGACAGTGTTGAAACCTTTGGAATAGGGCAAGTCGGTTACGAAGTCCATGGAAATGTGAGTCCACGGTTTCATAGGAATGGGCAGAGGACGAAGTAACCCAGCAGGAGGTAGATGGGGAGATTTATGCTGTGTACACTGTGGACAAGAATTAACGTAATCCTGTACATCCTTCCTCATGGAGTCCCACCAGTAAGATCTTTGCAGAAACTTGTACATCTTCTGGGCGCCGGGATGACCGGAAAACTTGGAGATATGGGCCCACTGTAGTATCCTCGACCGGAATTTAGCTGGTATGGACATTCTTCCAGGGGGAGGACCTGGAGTAGTTGAGGCAGCGGAGACAGAAATTGGATTCAGAATTAAACTCCGCTCAAAAGAATCCTCTTCATCTGTGGGAGTTTGTGAACGGGACAGTGCATCCGCTTTAGTATTTAAAGTCCCGGCTCGGTACTTGATAACAAAAGAAAATCGAGTGAAGAAGAGTGCCCATCTAGCTTGGCGAGGATTCAAGCACTGTGCGGTTTTGATATACAACAAATTTTTGTGTTCAGTGTAAATGGTAATCACATGTTTGGCCCCTTCTAAGAGATATCTCCCCTCTTCCAAGGCAGATTTAATTGCCAAAAGTTCCTGGTCTCCAATAGTGTAATTTCGTTCAGCCGGAGAGAGTTTACGAGAGTGAAAGCCACACGGATGTAATTTCTTATCTGAGGCATACTGAGAGAGAATGGCCCCAACTCCGACCGAGGATGCATCAACTTCTAGGAAGAAAGGTTCCTCGAAATTTGGTTGTTGGAGTACTGGAGCAGACATAAAAGCGGATTTCAAGTGGGAAAAGGCCTCAATGGCTTCGGTGGGCCACAAACCCGGGTTGGAACCCTTCCTCGTCAAAGCGGTAATGGGTGCAACAATGGTGGAGAAACTTCTAATGAACTTTCTATAATAGTTCGCAAAACCCAGGAATCTCTGTATTGCTCTCAAGGAAAGTGGCTGTGCCCAGTCCCGAATGGCGGAAAGTTTCTCCAGGTCCATGCGAAGCTCCATCCCCGAGATGATATAACCGAGGAACGGTATTGATGTTACTTCGAAGGTACACATGGATAACTTGGCATAGAGATGATTCTCACGTAGATGGCGGAGTATCTCTTTGACCTGTATCCTGTGCTCAGCAAGGTCTTTGGAAAAAATCAGTATGTCATCCAAATACACCACGACACTGAGGTATAACATGTCTCCGAAGATTTCGTTGACGAATCCCTGGAAGACAGCAGGAGCATTGCTAAGACCGAACGGCATCACCAGATACTCATAATGCCCATCCCGGGTATTGAAGGCGGTCTTCCATTCATCTCCCTCTCTGATGCGTATAAGGTTATAGGCCCCCCTCAAATCGAGCTTGGAAAAAATGTGGGCACCACGAACTCTATCAAATAGCTCTGTGATTAGAGGCAAGGGGTATTTATTTTTGATGGTAATATCATTTAGGCCGCGGTAGTCGATACATGGTCTTAACCCTCCGTCCTTCTTTTTCACGAAGAAGAAGCCCGCTCCAGCCGGGGAGATAGAGGGGCAAATTAATCCCTTGTGAAGATTGGACTTGATATAGTCTGACATAGCTTGTGTCTCTGGAAGGGACAGAGGATAAATGCGACCCCGGGGCGGCATTTTCTCTGGGATGAGGTTAATGGGGCAGTCCCAAGACCTATGGGGTGGTAACTGGTCAGCCGCCTGTTCCGAGAACACATCCTTGAACTCTTGGTACGCCTCCGGGATAAGTTCTTCCTCCGCCTTAGTAGAAACACGAAGCGGACAGACAGGAGTGAGACAGTTAGCGTGACAAAAAGAACTCCAAGACCGAATCTGTGCGGTCTTCCAATCGATATGGGGATTGTGAATTCTGAGCCAAGGCATTCCGAGAACCAGATCGTGATGCATCTCCGGAATCACCAGGAACTCCAAATATTCTTGATGTAGAGCCCCGACCTGTAATTTAACTGGAACCGTGTGTTCTGTTATGATACCCTTGGAAATCCTAGTACCATTGATAGCTGTCAAGGAAATAGGCCGTTCGATGGACCGTACTTCCAAATTCAGGCTTTGGACACAGAGGGAAGAAACGAAATTCCCCGCAGCCCCGGAGTCTAACAGGGCTTCAAAAGACTTGGAAGTAACCTTGGTGGTTAACGTTACAGGAAGCAAACAGTCCGAAGTCGGAGAAGATTTGGTCGTAACCCCCAACTTGACTCCTCCGGAACAAGCTAGGCCTGCCCGTTTCCCGGACGGGATTTGCAAGACTTGATGAAGTGACCCGCAGCTCCGCAGTACAGACAGAGTTTACCCTCATGACGACGCTGTCGCTCCCCCGGGGACAATCGGATCGGTTAATCTGCATGGGTTCGTCTGGACTTGGGACCACCGCTTGCCTTGCAGGGGGAAGCCGGAACCTAGAACGATCCGATCGACTACGTTCACCTCCACGTTCCTGCATCCGGAGATCTACCTTGACACAGAGAGAGATCAATTCCTCTAAAGAATCCGGAAGCTCCCGAGTGACCAACTCATCCTTCAGGCGATCAGGGAGACCGTTCCAGAAAGCAGCTCTCAGAGCCTCATTATTCCAGCGAAGTTCAGAGGCAATGGTTTGAAAATGAACCACATACTGACCCACGGATCGGGAGCCTTGACGGATGCGGAGCAAATCAGAAGAGGCCGAGGTTATCCTGCCGGGCTCGTCAAAAATTCGTTGAAAAGACGTGATGAATTCGGAGTAATTGGAAACCAGTGAATCCGAACGTTCCCATAATGGAGACACCCAATCCAAGGCAGATCCTTCCAGCAGAGAAATAATATATGCCACCTTGGACCGGTCTGTAGGAAAGTTATGTGCAAGTAGCTCGAAATGTACCTCGCATTGGTTTAAAAAACCACGACAATTTTTAGGATTCCCATTATAACGAGACGGAGTAGGCAGCTGAAGGCGCGGAGTGGCACCGGCCAATGGTTGAACATTGCTGGAAGCGGCAACTGGTGCGGCTACTGGAACTGGTGCCGGAATTACCGAGTCTAGAGACGCCTGGATCTTATCCAGACGCCCGGACAACTCCTGGAGGTACTGCATCACCTGACCTTGTGCCGCTTCCTGACTTTGTACTCGGGAAGCCAGATTCTGGATGGCACTTGAGTCCGTGTTCCGATCCCCCGAGTCCATGTGGCCTGAGTAGACTATCACTGACCTGGTTTGGGAGTGTTGTGGACTCGGGGTTTCTTCCGATGACCGGGAAGAGGAACCGCAACTGGGCCGCAGCAGAGATGGCCGAATGTAAGTTTTCCTCATTCAGGATCAGGTCGGCAAACAGGAGACACACGTGGACGCTGAAGGTCTCCTGAAAGACAGAACTTGAAAGGTGCTGGTGAATCAGAGAATACCAGGTGCTGGAGGCACAACTGCGCTTACGTGCGCTGGGGCTTGGAGACACTGAAGTGTTTGTAGGCGCTGAAGTGCTTGGAGGCACTGAGGTGCAGGGAGGCGCTGAAGTGCTTGGAGGCGCTTGGAGACACTGAGGTGCTTGGAGGCGCTGAGGCGCTTGGAGGCACTGAGGTGCTTGGAGGCGCTGAGGCGCGTGGAGACACTGAGGTGCTTGGAGGCGCTAAGGCGCTTGGAGGCACTGAGGTGCTTGGAGGCATGGAGGTGCTTGAGGCGCTAAGGCGCTTGGAGGCACTGAGGCGCTTGGAGGCACTGAGGTGCTTGGAGGCACGGAGGCGCTTGAGGCACGGAGGTGCTTGGAGGCACGGAGGTGCTTGGAGGCACGGAGATGCTCGGAGGCACGGAGGTGCTGGGAGGCACTGGGATGCTCGGAGGCACGGAGGTGCTGGGAGGCACGGAGATGCTTGGAGGCACTGAGGTGCTTGGAGGCACGGAGATGCTCGGAGGCACGGAGGTGCTGGGAGGCACGGAGGTGCTTGGAGGCACGGAGATGCTTGGAGGCACGGAGATGCTCGGAGGCACGGAGGTGCTGGGAGGCACAAGGATGCTTGGAGGCACGGAGGTGCTTGGAGGCACGGAAGTCTGGCGATCACCACTCCTGGGGAACTGATGATACTCAGGCACTGATGCAGTTCCTGGTGCCTGAATTTATACTTCCCACCACCAGCTGGTTGGTGGGAAGTGCCTGATGACGTCACCCGCCCAGACGCCGGGCCGAGCGACGGGAGCCGGAAGCCGCCAGCGAGGACGGCCGCAGAGAGGACCAGCGCGCCCGGAGAGGTAAGTAAGTGGCCCGGGGCGGCGGCGTGACACTAATCCCTCCTCACACCTACACTCCTTCATACTAATCCTTCCTCACACCTAGCCAACTCACCTACATTCCTTCACACTAATCCCTCCTCGCACCTACACTCCTTTACGTTAATACTTCCTCACAACTACCCTACTACCACTTACACACCGTTACACAAATCCTACCTCACTCCTACCCTACTCACTTACATTCCTTCTCACTAATCCCTCCTCACACCTACACTCCTTCATACTAATCCTTCCTCACACCTAGCCTACTCACCTACATTCCTTCACACTAACCCCCCTCACACCTACCATCTTCATACCTACACTCCCTCCCACCAATCCCGCCTCACACTAACCCTACTGACCTACATTCCTTCACACTAATCCTTCACACCTAACCTTCACACACCTACACTCATTTGCACTAATCCATCCTCACATCTACACTACTCCCACCTACACTCTTTTACACTAATCCCACTTGATACCTACCCACCTACCTTCCTTCACACTAATCCCTCCTCATCTACCCTCCTCCCACCTAGACTCATTCACACTACTCCCTCCTCACATCTACCCTATTCCCACATACTCTCCTTCACACTAATCTCTTCCCACAACTACCCAATTCCCACCTACTCTACCTTTCACACTAATCCCACATCACATTTACCCTACTTCCACCATCCTCCACACTAATCCCAGCTCACTCTTACAGTACCTTGCTCCCATCAACACTACTTCACACTAATCCTTCTTCACACCTATCTTACTCACCTACATTCCTTCACACTAATCCCTCCTTACTTACCCTTCTCCTACCTACACTCCTTCACACTACTCCCTCCTCACACCTACCTTATTCCCACCTGCTCTACTTCACACTAATATCTTGTCACACCAACCCTATTCCCACTAGGGAGGCCAATCCCGGGATCGGGATCGGCGGGATCCCGGGATTTGGGCCTAAAAATGCCAGGATTACACTGCGCATGTGCAGGAGGGAGGGTGTGTAAGTAATACTACTTACAATTAGGCGGGCGGCAGCCATAGACAAACGCTGAACGCGGCGGCACTTCAAATGTGGCGCCGGCCGCCAGCCAATCAGAGCTGGCGGACCGGCAACCAATCAGGGAAGCTGCCGCGGCAGCCAATCAGGAGCGACTGCTGTGGCCGCTTCCCTGATTGGCTGCCGGTCCGCCAGCTCTGGTTGGCTGGCGGTCGGCGCTTCATTTGAAATGCCGCCGCGTTCAGTGTGTCCATGGCTGCCGCCCACGTAATAGTAAGTGATATTACTTACACCTAGCCTCCCTCCCGCGCCGCTACCAACCCTCCCCGCTACCTACACCCTCCCGCACCGCTACCTACATCCTACCGCCCAGCTACCTACACCCTCCCGCACCGCTACCTACATCCTCCCGCCCAGCTACCTACACCCTCCCGCACCGCTACCTACATCCTCCCGCCCAGCTTCCTACACCCTTCCGCACCGCTACCTTCACCCTCCCTTCCGCGCCTCTACCTACACCCTCCCGCACCGCTACCTACCCTCCAGCGCTGCTCCCTAAACCCTTCTTCACTGATCCCTACTGCAATCCCGGGATTGAGCGTTTTTCAATCCCGAATCCCGGGATTGAAAAAACGGCCCGGGATTGGCCTCCCTAATTCCCACTTACTCCTACTCTCCCCTTCACACTAATCCCTCCTCACACTTACCCTACTCCCATCTACACTCTTTTACACCAATCCTGTTAAGTCTGTGATTTATATTTCAATAAGGGTTTTCATGTAATCAGGACTCAGTGAGTGTTGCATGCTTCTTTACTGACAAACTGCAGGAAACCAAAGACACAGAATGATATTCATACGCCAACTATTACAAATACAAAATAAGATCCATTGTAACCTTCCACAGGAATACATATACAGCAATTGTAACTACAGTATATACCCACACAATTCCCAATTTAGACAAATGAAGACATAGAAAAAGGTTAGCAGTATGCAATGTATACATAACCCCAGAAGGCTACAAATCAAGATTTTGAGGTGCCTTGCGAACTCTGGGTAACTGGCTGCTCCACCAAAATCACACTAGAAGGTTCAGGATCAGTTGTTGTTAGTAAGGGAACCTCAAGATCATGTGACTCCTTAGCAGGCTTGGGAACAGTCTCTGTAGCAGTCCCAGAGGGTTATACATAAACCCCCAAATCACTGGCTTGGCTATGTCCATCTGTCGATGTAAAGTCAGTTTGCCTCCTGGCCTCAATTTGATCAATGCGGCGACGCCACAATTCTCCTCCGACTTCAATCACGTACATCAGAGGGCCGGATTTGGAAAAAAAATATTCCTGGTTCCCTTTTGTTTCCTCTGTAATCACGGACGATCACCTTTTGGCCAATGTTGAAGGACCGAGTAGGTTTCTGATAAACAGATTGAAACTGTTTGTTGTGTACCTTCTCTTACATCCAGATTTATTAAGTCCCACTGAAACCGCAAGTTCGGTTGCATAAAGAGCATAGCAAGTGGATGACTGGTAGTAAAGTGCTCAGTTCCATGATATATAAACAAGAAGTTGTCAATCTTGTGTTGCAAAGGTAGATGTTCATATTGCTTGGACTCAGCCAAACCGTTAGTGGCTGGTGTGGAGCTGTTGTAAAATGTTTAATGCAATTGTCTTGCATGAAATTTAGGAATTCCATGAACACAAACTGTGGTCCATTGTCACTGTACACTTGCTCCGGTAGACCATTTCTGGCAAAGATGGTTCGCAGCTCAACAATTGTTTTCTGAGATCTAGTGTATTTCATCTTAATTACCTTTGCCCATTTTGAATGAGCATCCACTGCGATAAGAAGCATATTATCCATGTATGGACCAGCAAAGTCAATATGTACCTGCTGCCATGGAGATGATCACCATTACTAGGGGTGTAACGGGGCTAAAGGTGGTGAATTTTGAACTCTTTGACATCCTTCCCACTCTTTTGTTAATGTTTCTATTTGACCATCGATTCCTGACGAGCAGCTGCCATGTTTGGGACTGTCTTGTGGGGGTTAAATACAGATACCAATGGTTGATGATCCGTTATTAATGTAAAGTAAACCTTTGCCCATACAAATATAAATGAAATTTCTTTACTCCCCATATTAAACTTAAGGCCTCTCAATCAATTTGAGCATAATTCTTCTCTGCTACTGTCAAGGACCATGAAGCAAACGCTATTAGTTTCTCGCTTCCATCTCTCAGTTGATGTGACAACACTGCTCCAATGCCATATGGTGAGGCATCACACGCCAGTCTGATGGGTAGTTTCAGAACAAAATGAGTAAGGACTTTATCAGATGTAATAAATTTTTTGTTTCTGAGAATGCTTTCTCACAGTCTTTTGTCCACTTCCAACGTGCATTTTTCTGTAATAGGGCATTTAGCAGGTATAGAGGCCAATTCAGTAAGGATAGCAAATTCTGCTAATCAGCGGAATTTTCTATCCTTTTGCACGCATGCTGGGGGCTGCCCTTGCAATTTCTGCTTGTCAGCAGAAACTAAGGTTGACTCCTGCCTGCGCAGCTTAGCTGCAGCCGCAGGAGTCCTGGTGCCATCTTACCTGTCGCTGCGGCTGCGTGTGACATCACGCAGACGCCGTGACCGCACCCCCGATGCGCACCCGTTCGCGTTGCACTGCCCACCATTTGGGTTGCCCCGCCCGGGCAACGCTCCGTTTCATCCCTGAAAACGGAGCGTTGCCGCCCCGCGACCACCTCTGCCTGATTGACAGGCAGAGTCGACCGCATTTTCTGTGGGGCCCTGCAGAAAATGCGGACATCATGCACAGTACGGCCCACTGCGCATGCGCCCGCGGCACCTCTGCAAAAATTCCGGCCGGATTGCGACTAGCGATCCAACCTGAATTAGCCCCATAGTACTGTGGAGAGGTCTGGTAAGAACTTGTGATAATAATTAACCAGGCCCAGGTAAGATCTCAGTTGTGACACAGACTGGGGGTGGGGTGCTTGCAGTACTGCCTCAATTTTGTCAGTCGATTTGTGCAGGCCGTCTCTATCAATTACATTTCCATAATAGGAAATGCTTTCTTGGAAAATACACATTTGTCTTTATTTACTCTGAGTCCATATTCCTGTAGTCGATTTAATACTCTTTCCAAATTATTTAAATGGTCCACATCATCTTTACCTGTTACAATTATGTCATCCAGGTGACATTGCGTACCTGGGATTTCTTGTAGGACTTGATCCATTGCTCTCTGCTATAGTGCTGGGGCAGAAGTGTTAGGGTCTCCTGCCCTGTGCTGCCACGTCGTCATGGCAACCGGGAGACAAGTGCTAGCGGAGTAACCTGAGCGCAGCTGATACTCCGGTTCGGGTCTTTTGCTGTGCAGTGGTTACAGGCTCTGTGCACGGCAGGGGATCCGGTGCTGGTTTTTGTGCTCACAGTCTGTGAGGTCTGAGTGGGGCGTGGACAGCACCTGCTTTATAAGGCCTCTTCTCAGGTTAAGCAGATGCTGCTGAATCTTTGTTGGTTAGTCAGTTCCTGAAAGTTAGCCAGTACTGTGTAGCTTTGTATTTGTTGTTGCTTACTGCAAATAGGCCTGGGGATTTGGTACTACACTCTGCCAATCCAGACCTAGCAGTAAGACTGGAGTCAGTCGTTTAACTTGCTGGGGTTCTTTTACTACTCTGTGAACTTAGCAAGTTTGCGGCTGTATTCTAAGACTTGCCTGCCTAAATCCTGTCTCACTGTGCAAGGTGTCAGGTGTCAGTTTAGTGGCAATAAGCTGAACCTGTGCACTGCAAGTGAGAATTAGGATTGTGGAGACTCTCCTTGTGTCTATCATTCCATCTCTGACCAAGGAGTTTACTGCCACACCCGTTGGTAACCCTTTAGGGTTTTGCTGTTGCCCTTAGCAACAGCATTTCGGGTTCTCTACGTATTAAAACACAACAGCTTGCTTTTCCCATCTGAGCATTACTAATACTAGGGAGACACCCAGTTCCTTAGCCTCTGGGCTTCTCTGTTCACTTTGTGTGTATTTTGTTACCCTATCACCTTCTGTGTATGTAATGTCATATTTCCCAGTCTGTCTGTGAGTTCATTTGTTTTGCATACCTATCCGTTCAGACACCAGTACATTCCTGCAGGCACTGGTGTGCATAACAGTTCAAACACCAGTACATTCCTGCAGGCACTGGAGTGCATAACAGTTCTGACACCAGTACATTCCTGCAGGCACTGGTGTGCATAACATATTCAGCAGCCTAATACTCCTGTTGAAATTTTGTGGGAATATGGAGCATACCCCTCAAAATACGTTGCAACAGGTGGTCGATCAGGTGCAGGTCCTGACTCGACAATTTAATGATTTGTCCATTAAAATGCACACCTCTCAGGCCGCTGGCGGAGCTCCCGCAGCAGCAGCACCTTCAGGGGTTAAGGAGCCGAAAGTAAATCTCCCGGATCGTTTTTCTGGAGATCGCTCGCAGTTCTTTTGTTTCAAGGAGAGCTGCAAGCTATACTTCCGGCTTAGGCCTCAGTCTTCTGGGTCGGAGATTCAGCGGGTGGGCATAGTGATTTCCTTGCTACAAGGAGACCCACAGGTCTGGGCATATGGGTTGCACCCTGACTGTCCGTCGCTTAAAAGTGTTGATGCTTTTTTTACGGCACTGGGCATGTTGTATGATGACCCTGACAAGACGGCCTCAGCCGAGGCTCAGATTTCGATCCTTAAGCAAGGGCGAAGGCCAGTTGAGGTTTACTGTACGGAGTTTCGGAGGTTGGCCCATGATACCCAGTGGAATGACCCAGCCCTGAGACACCAGTACTGAAGAGGTCTTTCTAACCAGATAAAGGACCAACTGGTACAATATCCCTTGCCTGATAGCTTGGATCAGCTCATGCAGTTATCCATCCGGGTGGATAGACGGCTGAGAGAGCGTAGGCTTGAAAGGGAGACTGAGGTTTCCTTCTTTCCCAAGGGAACCTCAGACTCTGAGGAATTTTCTGAGGAGCCTATGCAGATTGGGGCTACCCGCCTCTCCTCGCGTGAGAAGACGCGGAGGAGACAGCAGGGGTTGTGTTTGTACTGTGGGAATAAAGGTCATGTGGTAGTTAGAGATGTGCACTTGAAATTTTTCGGGTTTTGTGTTTTGGTTTTGGGTTCGGTTCCGCGGCCGTGTTTTGGGTTCGACCGCGTTTTGGCAAAACCTCACCAAATTTTTTTTGTCGGATTCGGGTGTGTTTTGGATTCGGGTGTTTTTTTCAAAAAACACTAAAAAACAGCTTAAATCATAGAATTTGGGGGTCATTGTGATCCCAAAGTATTATTAACCTCAAAATCCATAATTTCCACTCATTTTCAGTCTATTCTGAATACCTCACACCTCACAATATTATTTTTAGTCCTAAAATTTGCACCGAGGTCGCTGGATGACTAAGCTAAGCGACCCTAGTGGCCGGCACAAACACCGGGCCCATCTAGGAGTGGCACTGCAGTGTCACGCAGGATGGCCCTTCCAAAAAACACTCCCCAAACAGCACATGACGCAAAGAAAAAAAGAGGCGCAATGAGGTAGCTGTGTGAGTAAGATAAGCGACCCTAGTGGCCGACACAAACACCGGGCCCATCTAGGAGTGACACTGCAGTGTCACGCAGGATGGCCCTTCCAAAAAACACTCCCCAAACAGCACATGACGCAAAGAAAAAAAGAGGCGCAATGAGGTAGCTGTGTGAGTAAGCTAAGCGACCCTAGTGGCCGACACAAACACCTGGCCCATCTAGGAGTGGCACTGCAGTGTCACGCAGGATGGCCCTTCCAAAAAAACACTCCCCAAACAGCACATGACGCAAAGAAGAAAAAAAGAGGCGCAATGAGGTAGCTGTGTGAGTAAGATAAGCGACCCTAGTGGCCGACACAAACACCGGGCCCATCTAGGAGTGGCACTGCAGTGTCACGCAGGATGGCCCTTCCAAAAAACACTCCCCAAACAGCACATGACGCAAATAAAAATGAAAGAAAAAAGAGGTGCAAGATGGAATTGTCCTTGGGCCCTCCCACCCACCCTTATGTTGTATAAACAGGACATGCACACTTTAACCAACCCATCATTTCAGTGACAGGGTCTGCCACACGACTGTGACTGAAATGACGGGTTGGTTTGGACCCCCACCGAAAAAGAAGCAATTAATCTCTCCTTGCACAAACTGGCTCTACAGAGGCAAGATGTCCACCTCATCATCATCCTCCGATATATCACCGTGTACATCCCGCTCCTCACAGATTATAAATTCGTCCCCACTGGAATCCACCATCTCAGCTCCCTGTGTACTTTGTGGAGGCAATTGCTGCTGGTCAATGTCTCCACGGAGGAATTGATTATAATTCATTTTAATGAACATCATCTTCTCCACATTTTCTGGAAGTAACCTCGTACGCCGATTGCTGACAAGGTGAGCGGCGGCACTAAACACTCTTTCGGAGTACACACTTGTGGGAGGGCAACTTAGGTAGAATAAAGCCAGTTTGTGCAAGGGCCTCCAAATTGCCTCTTTTTCCTGCCAGTATAAGTACGGACTGTCTGACGTGCCTACTTGGATGCGGTCACTCATATAATCCTCCACCATTCTTTCAATGGTGAGAGAATCATATGCAGTAACAGTAGACGACATGTCCGTAATCGTTGTCAGGTCCTTCAGTCCGGACCAGATGTCAGCATCAGCAGTCGCTCCAGACTGCCCTGCATCACCGCCAGCGGGTGGGCTCGGAATTCTGAGCATTTTCCTCGCACCCCCAGTAGCGGGAGAATGTGAAGGAGGAGATGTTGACAGGTCGCGTTCCGCTTGACTTGACAATTTTGTCACCAGCAGGTCTTTGAACCCCAGCAGACTTGTGTCTGCCGGAAAGAGAGATCCAAGGTAGGTTTTAAATCTAGGATCGAGCACGGTGGCCAAAATGTAGTGCTCTGATTTCAACAGATTGACCACCCGCTGTCACGATCCGGGTATCTGGACGCCATTACTTACCCTTCAGATGCCTCCTGAGGCTGGCTCAGCGTTCCAGGACCGGATCCCATCCGTTACACTGATGTCCACATTCCTGCCTCCTCTCCTGTCACTCTGAGACGCGGTCACCGCGGCGCCATGTTACATCTGGAATGGCGTTCCCCGCGGCCTCCACCGCTGTCCCTGAGTTCCTGCATGCAGAGTGTCAGAGTGGCGATTACGTCAGCCGCGGCCTCCGCTGTGCCCGCGTGGTTTAGATGTGCAATCATCAGTCTGGCGTCTCCTGTCTCCTGTGGCCGGCGCCGCCATTGCTGTTTCAATTCTCACATGGATTACAAACCAAACTTCCCTCCAAGTGTCTGCATGGGCGCAGCCATCTTGGATTTTGTCATCTGATCATTTCCACCAATCTGCTGCCTGTATTGTTAATCTGCATAATTGCCTAGCCAACCCCTTCCTTGCTGCAGGTATAAATATGCTGTGCCTGAGCAAGGAAGGCGTCAGTGCTTTGGTTGTCAAACCTAGTTCCAGTTTGTCTCTCTCCTGTGGTTGTTTTCCAGGTTCCAGTTCCTATCTCCAAACCTCCACTAAAGAGACCCGCACCAGCATTCCACCTGCGGTGTAGCCTGACTCTCCTATCCTCATTGGATTCATCTGCTTCCAGCTACAGAACCACCTGCTTTCAGCATCCAGCTTCCAGCAGAGGTCAGCTCTTCTTAAAGTGCCGGTACCCTTTTCTGCATATTATCATTTATCACCGGCATTATAATTTCACCGCTCTCAATCTCCAAACTTCATTCCATATTTCATCGCTCTCAAGTTACATTTATTATTTAACTGGTTCCAGCCAGTATTCACTCCGTGTCAACATCAGTCTGGTTCCAGCCAGTACCCACAGCAGCCGTTTTACCCACAGCAGCCCAGCTTTTCCTGGAACACCAGCTGGTACGATCCTGGGCTATTTCCATTGCTACAGTCGGGCCTGGTAAGGACTTTCCACCTAGAAGATTATAAGAACTATCTCACACTACCAGAGCCCTGTGGCCCTTGCCACCCTGTAGTACCCAGGAACTGTATTTATTCTCTGCTGATTTTTATGTTTTCTTTTTACTACTGCTGTGTTACGGAGTTTTGTCATAAATAAACATCATTGACTTTTATCCTGGTTGTCGTGGTCACGCCTTCGGGCAATTCTGTTACATGTTACTTACATGTCTAGGGGTCTGATACAACCTCCCAGGTTCCACTATACTTCAGCCCCTACAACTGAGGCTGCCTCCTGTCAGCTCAGGCCCTCAGTTGTGACAGTAAGCACTGACCATATGAATCCAGCCGGAGACCAGGATCAAGCAGCCAGGCCGATGCAAGAACTGGCAGCCCGACTTGAACATCAGGAGGCTGCACAGGGCCACATCATCCGCTGTCTCCAGGATCTCTCTACTCGGCTGGATGGGATTCAGACAACCCTCCGTGAATCAGACGCGTCCGGTGCGTCAACCACAGTGACTCCAGCTATAACCCCACCCACCTTACCCATTTCTGCTCCACGTCTTCATCTTCCAACGCCAGCAAAATTTGACGGATCTCCAAGATTCTGCAGGGGATTTCTCAACCAGTGTGAGATTCAGTTTGAGCTACAACCTGGCAATTTTCCCAGTGACCGTACAAAAATTGCCTACATTATCTCTCTTCTCAGTGGCTCAGCCCTTGATTGGGCATCACCGTTATGGGAGAGGTCTGACACCCTGCTATCCTCCTACACTGCATTCGTGTCAACATTCAGGCGTATCTTCGACGAGCCAGGCCGGGTAACTTCAGCTTCATCTGAGATTCTCCGTTTACGCCAGGGATCACGTACTGTAGGACAATATCTTATACAGTTCCAGATCCTGGCATCCGAACTGGCATGGAACGACGAGGCCCTGTATGCTGCATTCTGGCATGGCTTATCTGAGCGTATTAAAGATGAGTTAGCTACCAGAGACTTACCTTCCAAGTTAGATGAGCTAATCTCACTCTGCACGAAAGTTGATTTACGTTTCAGAGAGAGAGCAACTGAGCGTGGAAGATCATCTGCTCCAAAATCTTCTGCTCCTCCTCCTCGCCAACTGTCACCATCTAAAGATGAGCCCATGCAAATTGGCCGTTCCCGTTTAACTCCTGCTGAGCGCCGAAGACGTCTCTTTGAGTCTCTTTGTCTTTACTGTGCAGCTCCGTCTCACACCATCAATGCCTGTCCCAAACGTCCGGGAAAACTCCAAACCCTAGCTCGCCCAGGAGAGGGCCGGCTAGGAGTAATGATCTCCTCTCCATCTCCTCATGATTGTAATCTCCCAGTCTCGCTTCAAGTTGCTCAACGTTATCGGAACGTCATTGCCCTCCTTGATTCCAGAGCAGCTGGGAACTTTATTACCGAAGCCTATGTTAAACGATGGTCCCTACCCACCGAAAGACTTCCTTCATCCATCTCCTTAACTGCCGTGGATGGCAGCAAGATTTTTGATACAGTTATTTCTCTAAGGACTCTACCAGTTCGTCTGAGAGTGGGAGTTCTTCATTCCGAACTTATTTCTTTTTTAGTGATTCCAAGAACCACACATCCTGTGGTCCTGGGCCTTCCATGGCTCCGTCTTCACAATCCTACAATTGATTGGACGACTACGCAAATTCTGGCATGGGGTTCCTCCTGTGCTGAGACATGTTTGTTTAAAGTATTGCCTGTCTGTTCTTCCTCCCCCAGGTCGTCTGATGTTCCACCTCCTCCATATCAAGATTTCACGGATGTGTTCAGTAAAGCTTCTGCTGATATCCTTCCTCCTCATAGAGAATGGGACTGCCCGATTGATCTCGTTCCAGGGAAGGTTCCACCTCGAGGCCGAACTTATCCGTTGTCTCTGCCTGAGACGCATTCTATGGAGGAATACATTAAAGAGAACCTAGCAAAGGGGTTCATTCGACCTTCTTCTTCTCCAGCCGGCGCAGGCTTCTTTTTTGTAAAGAAGAAAGATGGTGGTCTGCGGCCGTGCATCGACTATAGAGGTTTGAACGACATTACCATCAAGAACCGCTATCCTTTACCCCTGATTACTGAGCTCTTTGATAGAGTTAGCGGAGCTACCATCTTCACAAAGCTGGACTTGAGAGGTGCATACAATCTCATCCGGATCCGTGAGGGTGACGAGTGGAAGACCGCCTTTAACACCCGTGACGGACATTATGAGTACCTCGTCATGCCCTTCGGATTGAGCAATGCTCCAGCTGTCTTCCAGCATTTTGTCAATGAGATTTTCAGAGACATTTTATACCGTCATGTCGTGGTCTATCTAGATGATATCCTCATTTTTGCTAACAATTTAGAGGAACATCGTTTTTGGGTAAAAGAGGTTCTGTCCCGTCTCCGTGTCAATCATCTCTATTGCAAATTAGAGAAATGCGTCTTTGAAGTCAAGTCCATTCCGTTTCTAGGTTACATTGTGTCCGGTTCCGGACTAGAGATGGATCCTGAGAAACTACAAGCAATCCAGAATTGGCCGATACCCTTAACCCTCAAAGGGGTCCAGAGGTTCTTAGGGTTCGCCAATTATTACAGAAAGTTTATACGAGACTTTTCCACCATTGTGGCACCTATTACTGCTTTAACTAAGAAGGGTGCTAACCCGTCCAAGTGGTCTGAAGAAGCTACGCAAGCTTTTCATCTTTTAAAACAGCGGTTCATCTCAGCACCAGTTCTGAAACAGCCCGACATCGACTCCCCTTTCATCTTAGAGGTGGATGCCTCCTCCGTTGGAGTAGGAGCAGTGTTATCTCAGAGGGCTAAAGATGGTCATTTACACCCTTGCAGTTTCTTCTCCCGGAAGTTCTCCCCAGCTGAGCGCAACTATGCCATTGGCGACCAGGAGTTGCTAGCCATCAAGCTCGCTCTAGAAGAGTGGAGGTTTCTGTTGGAGGGAGCTTCTCATTCAATCACCATACTTACAGACCACAAGAATCTTTTATATCTGAAAGGCGCACAATGTCTCAATCCTCGTCAGGCCAGATGGGCACTTTTCTTTTCCAGGTTCGACTTTAAGCTCCAGTTCTGTCCGGGCTCTCAGAATCGCAAGGCCGATGCCCTTTCCCGCTCATGGGAGCAAGAAAATGAGTCAGAGTCTTCAGACAAGCATCCTATTATAAATCCGTTGGCATTCTCCACGGTAGGGATGGACTCTACGCCCCCACCAGGGAAAAGTTTTGTGAAGCCGATGCTAAGGAAGAAGCTCATGCATTGGGCCCATGCTTCCCGTTTTGCCGGACATACAGGTATCCAAAAAACCCTGGAGTTTATCTCTAGGTCCTATTGGTGGCCAACTCTGAAAAAGGACGTCATGGAGTTTATTGCATCTTGCCCAAAGTGTGCCCAACATAAGGTATCCCGCCAGTCGCCTGCGGGGCAACTGGTTCCTCTATCCGTTCCCCGTCGACCATGGACCCATTTGTCGATGGATTTCATTACAGACTTACCCATGTGCAACAAGTTCAATACCATCTGGGTGGTAGTTGACCGGTTCACCAAGATGGCGCACTTCATTCCTCTCACCGGTCTTCCGTCAGCTTCCAAGTTGGCTCAAGTATTCATACAAGAGATCTTCCGACTCCACGGTTTTCCTGAAGAAATTATCTCAGATCGAGGAGTTCAATTCACAGCCAAATTCTGGCGAAGTTTATGTCAAGTCCTCCAATTCAAACTAAAGTTTTCCACGGCTTATCATCCTCAGACCAATGGTCAAACTGGGAGGGTGAATCAGGACTTGGAGGCCTTCCTCCGCATCTATGTGTCTTCCTCTCAAGATGACTGGGTTCAATTACTTCCCTGGGCAGAGTTCTGTCATAACAACCAGTATCATTCCTCATCTTCTTCAACACCATTCTTCACTAACTTTGGATTCCACCCTAAAGTCCCTGAGTTCCAACCGCTTCCAGCAACTTCTGTTCCAGCAGTGGATATCACCTTGCATCAGTTTGCAAATAACTGGAAGAGTGTACGATCAGCTCTGCTCAAGGCATCGTTCAGGTACAAGAAGTTTGCGGATAAGAAGCGTAGAGCAGTTCCTGCTCTCAAGGTGGGTGATCGGGTATGGTTATCCACGAAGAATTTGAGGTTAAGAGTTCCCAGTATGAAGTTTGCACCTCGCTACATCGGTCCTTTTAAAATTGAACAAGTCATCAATCCTGTTGCTTACAGACTCCAGTTGCCTCCCTTCTTAAAAATACCCAGGACATTCCATGTTTCCCTGTTGAAACCGCTGATCCTGAATCGGTTTCATTCCTCACTTCCTCCAACTCCGAAAGTCCAAACTCAACGAGGCGTTGAGTATGAAGTGGCCAAGATCCTGGACTCACGTCACCGTTACGGTCAACTACAGTATCTTATTGACTGGAAGGGTTACGGCCCTGAGGAACGCTCATGGACCAATGCTTCTGATGTCCATGCTCCTGCCTTGGTCCGGAGATTCCATTCCAAGTTTCCTCAAAAGCCAAAGAAGTGTTCTGGGGCCACTCCTAAAGGGGGGGGTGCTGTCACGATCCGGGTATCTGGACGCCATTACTTACCCTTCAGATGCCTCCTGAGGCTGGCTCAGCGTTCCAGGACCGGATCCCATCCGTTACACTGATGTCCACATTCCTGCCTCCTCTCCTGTCACTCTGAGACGCGGTCACCGCGGCGCCATGTTACATCTGGAATGGCGTTCCCCGCGGCCTCCACCGCTGTCCCTGAGTTCCTGCATGCAGAGTGTCAGAGTGGTGATTACGTCAGCCGCGGCCTCCGCTGTGCCCGCGTGGTTTAGATGTGCAATCATCAGTCTGGCGTCTCCTGTGGCCGGCGCCGCCATTGCTGTTTCAATTCTCACATGGATTACAAACCAAACTTCCCTCCAAGTGTCTGCATGGGCGCAGCCATCTTGGATTTTGTCATCTGATCATTTCCACCAATCTGCTGCCTGTATTGTTAATCTGCATAATTGCCTAGCCAACCCCTTCCTTGCTGCAGGTATAAATATGCTGTGCCTGAGCAAGGAAGGCGTCAGTGCTTTGGTTGTCAAACCTAGTTCCAGTTTGTCTCTCTCCTGTGGTTGTTTTCCAGGTTCCAGTTCCTATCTCCAAACCTCCACTAAAGAGACCCGCACCAGCATTCCACCTGCGGTGTAGCCTGACTCTCCTATCCTCATTGGATTCATCTGCTTCCAGCTACAGAACCACCTGCTTTCAGCATCCAGCTTCCAGCAGAGGTCAGCTCTTCTTAAAGTGCCGGTACCCTTTTCTGCATATTATCATTTATCACCGGCATTATAATTTCACCGCTCTCAATCTCCAAACTTCATTCCATATTTCATCGCTCTCAAGTTACATTTATTATTTAACTGGTTCCAGCCAGTATTCACTCCGTGTCAACATCAGTCTGGTTCCAGCCAGTACCCACAGCAGCCGTTTTACCCACAGCAGCCCAGCTTTTCCTGGAACACCAGCTGGTACGATCCTGGGCTATTTCCATTGCTACAGTCGGGCCTGGTAAGGACTTTCCACCTAGAAGATTATAAGAACTATCTCACACTACCAGAGCCCTGTGGCCCTTGCCACCCTGTAGTACCCAGGAACTGTATTTATTCTCTGCTGATTTTTATGTTTTCTTTTTACTACTGCTGTGTTACGGAGTTTTGTCATAAATAAACATCATTGACTTTTATCCTGGTTGTCGTGGTCACGCCTTCGGGCAATTCTGTTACATGTTACTTACATGTCTAGGGGTCTGATACAACCTCCCAGGTTCCACTATACCTCAGCCCCTACAACTGAGGCTGCCTCCTGTCAGCTCAGGCCCTCAGTTGTGACACCCGTGAATCCTTGTTAAGCGAATTAAGGGCTGCATCCACAAGTCCCACATGCCTAGCGGAATCGCTCCCTTTTAGCTCCTCCTTCAATGCCTCCAGCTTCTTCTGCAAAAGCCTGATGAGGGGAATGACCTGACTCAGGCTGGCAGTGTCTGAACTGACTTCACGTGTGGCAAGTTCAAAAGGTTGCAGAACCTTGCACAACGTTGAAATCATTCTCCACTGCGCTTGAGACAGGTAGATTCCACCTCCTATATCGTGCTCAATTGTATAGGCTTGAATGGCCTTTTGCTGCTCCTCCAACCTCTGAAGCATATAGAGGGTTGAATTCCACCTCGTTACCACTTCTTGCTTCAGATGATGGCAGGGCAGGTTCAGGCGTTTTTGGTGGTGCTCCAGTTTTCTGTACGTGGTGCCTGTACGCCGAAAGTTTCCCGCAATTCTTCTGGCCACCGACAGCATCTCTTGCACGCCCCTCTCGTTTTTTAAAAAATTCTGCACCACCAAATTCAAGGTATGTGCAAAACATGGGACGTGCTGGAATTTGCCCATATTTAATGCACACACAATAGTGCTGGCGTTGTCCGATGCCACAAATCCACAGGAGAGTCCAATTGGGGTAAGCCATTCCGCGATGATCTTCCTCAGTTGCCGTAAGAGGTTTTCAGCTGTGTGCGTATTCTGGAAACCGGTGATACAAAGCGTAGCCTGCCTAGGAAAGAGTTGGCGTTTGCGAGATGCTGCTACTGGTGCCGCCGCTGCTGTTCTTGCGGCGGGAGTCCATACATCTACCCAGTGGGCTGTCACAGTCATATAGTCCTGACCCTGCCCTGCTCCACTTGTCCACATGTCCGTGGTTAAGTGGACATTGGGTACAGCTGCATTTTTTAGGACACTGGTGACTCTTTTTCTGAGGTCTTTGTACATTTTCGGTATCGCCTGCCTAGAGAAATGGAACCTAGATGGTATTTGGTACCGGGGACACAGTACCTCCAACAAGTCTCTAGTTGGCTCTGCAGTAATGATGGATACCGGAACCACGTTTCTCACCACCCAGGATGCCAAGGCCTCAGTTATCCGCTTTGCAGCAGGATGACTGCTGTGATATTTCATCTTCCTCGCAAAGGACTGTTGGACAGTCAATTGCTTGGTGGAAGTAGTAAAAGTGGTCTTACGAGTACGACTTCCCCTCTGGGATGACCATCGACTCCCAGCAGCAACAACAGCAGCGCCAGCAGCAGTAGGCGTTACACGCAAGGATGCATCGGAGGAATCCCAGGCAGGAGAGGACTCGTCAGAATTGCCAGTGACATGGCCTGCAGGACTATTGGCATTCCTGGGGAAGGAGGAAATTGACACTGAGGGAGTTGGTGGGGTGGTTTGCGTGAGCTTGGTTACAAGAGGAAGGGATTTACTGGTCAGTGGACTGCTTCCGCTGTCGCCCAAAGTTTTTGAACTTGTCACTGACTTATTATGAATGCGCTGCAGGTGACGTATAAGGGAGGATGTGCCGAGGTGGTTAACGTCCTTACCCCTACTTATTACAGCTTGACAAAGGCAACACACGGCTTGACAAATGTTGTCCGCATTTCTGGTGAAATACTTCCACACCGAAGAGCTGATTTTTTTGGTATTTTCACCAGGCATGTCAACGGCCTGTCAAAGTCAGAAAAATGTCTTAATGCACACTGCCATATTTGCACCGCACACTGGTCCGTGCTGCGCGTGCGTACGCTCTCCCGTGGAAGCGCATACTCGCAATAGCGTGCACTCGCACGCGCAGTATGCGCATTTACGGTAGAGTTTATGTGATCGTAGCGTGCGACTCATTAGTTGCAAATGTTCACAATTAATGTAGTTTATAGATCATGATCCCTTTGATAGTTTCTGTAAGTTTGGTTAAAGTACAATGTCCCAGAGCTGAGGAATCCCTCTTTGCATCGCACGAAGGGTCTAACAGGAATCATACTGCAGTGTTTGGTACCCATCGGAAGAGTATTTAATTAGCAATATTCCGGTGTTGGTTTGGAGCGTATTAATCGCTCGTGCGAATAGTTATGGACATAAGAAGTTTATGTCCATTTCTATGATTTACACATACTCAGGTATGCGGCGGGAAACCCAGTTTCCCACCCACCTGAGCTGTTGGAAATCGTCACAGCCCACCTGTATGAATCACCCTATGACCTTTTGTTATGATACAGGGCCGAATTCCTTCGGCCAATGGACAATGGGATTGTAGGACCAGGAGATTGCATTGTGTGTGGGGCATAAATAGGCAGGCCGACCACATCCAGCTCGCACTTCTCTTCAAACTGTTATCATTGCTGATAATCGGGAAGCTGGCTGTCCAGAGGCGCTTGCGATCGTTACCCTTTGTGCGTAAGTTCTCTCCATAATCATTGTCTTTCTGTGAGCCAAATTCTCTCTCTCTCTCTCTCTCTCTCTCTCTATCTCTCTCTCTCCTCTTTTCTCTTAAATACCTCATAGTATTATAGTATTGTATTGTATTGTATTTAGGTCAGCGTAGTATTGTCTTTTTTGTATTTATTGTTTAGTTCTGTGGTTAGGAGGTCTCTGTTATATTGTAGCGTATCATATGTACTGTTATCCCCTTTTACAAGTATATTAGATATAATACAGTTAATAGGCTTTGGAAACCTAAACCAGTATCTGTGTATTTACTATAGTGTTAAGTGTTCACTTGAGCTTCGGTGACGCTCAAGCAGCTTTGTAGGTAGTCAGGTTACACAAGGTTGCACTTACACCCTGTACTCACATTAAGGTATTCTGTGTATTTCATCGGTATAAGGTTTTAACATAAAGGTATAGTGTTGTGAGCGTCTGCACCGCTGGTGACCTCCTCATGGTCTCTAGCGTATGCTACGTTACAGCGAATCTTTTCCCCTAGACATAACCAATAACGTGTCCTGTGATCACTGGGCCGTGAGCGAACGTGACGCTTGAGCGTCTCGCCTACGGCTGAGCGATCGTTACGCAAATAGCGTATCATTACGGTATTTCTTAAGTAAACAGCGTACAGTGTTCTTAGCTTCATAAGGGTTGTTTATACGACAAGGAATTTAGCATTGTCAATTGCGGGCTCGTCCGGTCCTTTTCACATCTGCACTAGGTAGATCAGCAGACATTATCCCCCAGCAAAGGGTGGGAGGTTGTCTCGCAGTTGCTGACGGGATAAGCGTCTGCTTCGCTTAGGTAAAGAGTGCTGAAGGAATCCGGTAACCGGAAGTAAGAACAAAACGCTTGTGTCTTTTTAAAACTGTTTATTTTTCTTTTGTCTTGCGTACGCACG